>NC_139577.1:3422606-3555106 GCF_946808225.1 Silurus aristotelis | reverse complement strand
GTAGCACCGTATAGTGTTGAAAAAGTGTTGTATTGTTGTTTGGACCGGCCTTTAAGGTGTGGTGGATGAATACAACAAAATAAAATGATACGACCCGCATAAAAACTGGAGTTTTCTAAATCTAATAAGAAACGTGAATCCACTGTGTTGTTTTTTGTTTATTTTTTGTTAGCTTGGGAGTTTGAATTTAGCGGTAATGTAATATGTGTTAGCGGCCGGAGCCCCTTTAAGAAGGTAGCGGATGGAGGAAAGACATGTGACCGAGGCATCATGACCTGCATCAAGAGTGAGTCATAGACAGATGTGGCGGAGAGAATAGGGTAATTTTCCAAAATAAAACATTGTTCGGAATCAGATAATAAATAAAACGGAAATAATGTAAGTTACGTATTTTATCTGTGCGGCCCGGTACAAATTGATACCCACGGACCGGTGCCAGTCCACGGCCCAGGGTTTGGGGACCGCTGATCTCATGCATCTCATAAATCCTAATTTACTTACCAAATTAGTGATTTATTTACCTACTTACTCACCGACATTCTCCTGCTGACTTCAGTGTACATACTGGTTTGTGAACAAACAGAATTTTCCCTCAAATTTCTCGCACCACATCGCATCGCTGATAAATAAGTTAGAGAAGGTGCACTCGCCCGGCTGTGAAGCGATGCCGGCTGCCTGTTTGAAGTTGGCCTTGCTGTTTTATGGCTTTGTGTCTCCTTCGCGTGTTTGATCTGATGCGCATCAGACGCGCAGTCGCACAGGCCCTGGTGATTAACTGCTCAACCTGGCATGAAGGAGATTGGACAAAAACAAGAGGATAGAGACCTGATCAGTGTGACTCTGCATGGAGGCATGTCAATCTAAAAAATAAATAAAAAAACTCACAATCCATAAGCACTTTTTTGCAGTAGACATGCTGTTTTGGTAAAAAACCTACAGACGAAACAAACACAGGTCTAAACCGTAAAGAAAGTCAAAAAGGTCGCCAGAATTCTACAAAGTCTGCCGTTTTTTCCTCAGACTTGATCAATGTGTGTGTGTGTGTGTGTGTGTGTGTGTGTGTGTGTTCGTCCCAGTTGAGAGGCCTCAGTGTTAACAAGCTTAACTGTAGTAGTAGCGGTTCAGCCTGAGCGTGAACGTGACCAGTGGAAAGCAACAGTTATTATTTGTGAAGGTAATGACCCGTAACTGACACGTAACTAAAGAACGTGCAAACTCAAGAGTGTCCTCTGGGTCTGTTTGTGTTTCATCTACACCAAATCCTTCATTTCCTGCTCTGCTGATGTCCCAGGTGATGCAAGCTTTTTTTTTTTTTTTTTCTTTTTTTAACAAATCCAGGCTGGGCTGCGTTGTGTAATACGTCTTAATCCCCGAGCAGGTGCAGGATTTTTTCCAACACAAATGCATCCAGACACACACGTGCAAGATGCTTTACATGCAAGCAAGTGTAAATCTGTTCTGAATGAACTAGCATTATTCTGAAACAAAAGCTAATCAATGAAGGTGTGTGTAGATTTAGGAAGGAAAAAAACAAGATGGGAATGGAAGAAAAATGAGAAGGACAAACAGCAGTGATAAAGTAGAAACACTTGCACAGTCCCTGTGTGTGTGTGTGTGTGTGTGTGTGTGTGTGTGTGTGTGTGTGTGTGTTCCTGTGTGTTAACCCTGCCAACCTACAATTTTGAGAATTTTCCACAGCTTGTCTCGAATCTCCACTTGATAAATTACGGACATGAACAGCAGTCGGATGATGAGCAGCTCTACAGCGGTTATAAGGGCTTTTAGCCTCGCACCGAGCTCAGTGTGTCCTCTCGAGCCGCTTGTCCAAATGTTGTATTTGTGCAACATAAATAGAGAGCAATTTGTGTGTTATAAAAGGGGTCCACAAGCTTCTAGCTCATGCAACTCCAACACTCTATATGGACAAAAGTAGCACAATACCGAACAGGGTGCAAAAGCTTCTAGCTGAAGCAACTTCAACACACCATATGGACAAAAGTATTGGGACTCCTGAGAGACACCTGTATTTGGACACCTGAGATGTCCACAAGATTCTGCCTCAAGCAACTACATATTGACAAATGTATAAGGACAAAAGTATTGAGACACCTGAGGGGTCCACAAACGTCTAGCTCAAACAAATAACATGGAATAGAAGTATTAAGACATGTGAAGGACACCTGTATTGGGGCGCCTAATGGGTCCACAAGCTTCTAACTTAAGCAACTCCAAAACACTACATGAGCAAAAGATTTGAGACACTTGAATTGGGACACCAGAGGGTCCACAATATTCTGCTTTAAGCAACTCCAACACAAAACCAAAGTATTTGGACACAAAAATCTAGCTCAATTTACTAAAACATTCTATGGACAGAAGTATTGGGACACCTGAAGGGTCCACAAGCTTCTAGGTCATGCAAATCCAACACAAATCATAGGCAAAAGTATTGGGACACCTGACTGGTCCACAAGCATCCGGCTCCAGCAACTTCAGCACACTACAGTTTATGAACACAGGGACACCTGAGGGGTCCACAAGCTTCTAGCTCAGGCAACTGCAACACACAATATAGACAAAATTATTGGGACACCTGAGGGGTCCACAAGCTTCTAGCTCAAGCAACTTCAACACAATATGGACAAACGTAAAGGGAGATTGATGCTAAAGCAGTTGCTGCTTTTCAGGCTTGTCTGTGATGCAGCGCTGTGTTATACTGTGGTTCTATATAATATTACTGGGTTCTTTAGCCCTGGCCCTTTAGGCTCTCTCTCTCTCTCTCTCTCTCTCTCTCTCTCTCTCTCAGCTTATAACTCTTCGATTACCCTTCTCGTCTGCTCTCTCCCTTCACAGGGTTTCACCTGCTGCCATCCTGTGTGTGTTTATAGAGATTTCGCTGCATGCTAACAGGGTGAACAAGCTAATTATAGCGTGTAAGATGGAGAACACGTAGGCCCACTTGTGTTAATTAGCCGGATGCAATAAAGCAGATGGGATAATGGACGGCTGTGATTTGGTAATAAGCCATTTACATTTTTTTTTCTTTTGGATACACACTCACAGTAAGAGTGACGATGGCAGATTTAATAGCACCATGTAGCCAAACTTCAAACTGCATTTATTACCATATTTCTAAATGAGAGAAAAATATAATGGGGTGTTTTTTTGTATAAAAAATGTGCACCTAAAAACTAGTCCAAACATTTAAGTGAAGAAGGAACTGAATTGCAGGAGTGCAGGAGAGAAGGAAGAAAAATGAGATAAGAGAAAGAAAGAAAGAAAGAAAGAAAGAAAGAAAGAAAGAAAGAAAGAAAGAAAGAAAGAAAGAAAGAAAGAAAGAAAGAAAGAAAGAATTTAATTAAGTAAGTACTGTAAGGATAGAAGAACAGAAAGAGGGAGGAAAGGGAAAAGTGTATTAAAAAGGGAATTAGAGAGGGGAAGGAAGGAAGGAAGGAAGGAAGGAAGGAAGGAAGGAAGGAAGGAAGGAAGGAAGGGAAAGGAAAGGAAAGGAAAGGAAAGGAAAGGATTAATGCCATCTTAAGATGTGAGATGTTTTCTCCAAAGATTTTTCTTCATGTTCTTTAGTACCATACGGACTGATGAGGTAAACACAGAAAGAATTTCTTCAGAAACCCTGAATCCTGACTTAGCAAACAGCAACTGATTAGCAAGATCAACTCAACTGTTGTCATCAATCTAATACGATTAATTTCCACAGACCCACACACAATGCTAGTAGTTTGAACTACTAAGGCTTTTGAGGCTCAACATAAAGCAGGGTGAAGCGAGGTTGCAGAGCACGAGCACTTTCCACCTCGGCATTATGCAAATCCGTGCTGCATTACTCTGCACCTTAAATGAGTTTTATGCAGTTTAAATGCCCGCAACCGAATACGATAGTAACACTTTTATACAATTTATTCATCGCATTAGCATGGCTTCTATTGTCTTCCACTAGCATTTAAAAGGTCAAGCCTTGTAAATAAACATTTCGGGAATGTGAAATCAGTTGGCCGGGTTGAACCAAGAATTTTCAATATGGGTTAAAGCTTTTTTTTTATATTATTTTAAACACTTGATCAAGCATTCCCCAACATACACATTATTCCCATTTTTTTTATTATTCAATAAGTACAAGTTTTTATTTATTTATTTATTTATTTATTTATTTATTCATTTATCTATTTATTCATTCGATTATTTAACAGATATTTCCATTATTCCAATATATACAATAATTAAAACCTAAATCTTTACTTCTTTTACATTTTTGTAGCCCAAAAACATTTTATGGAAATGTTATATATATTAAAATGTTACGTATTTTTGGATTTTGTGTTCTGAGAATTTCCATTTAAAAGACACAATTTTCTGGTTATTTTAAAAGCAATGGACTATGAGAGAATTTTATTAGTGAAGATAATATTTTAGTAAACAATGATGTATATTTCATTGAAAGGTCATGAGTTTAAATCCCAGCATCACAATGTTGCCACTGTTGGACCCTTTAGCAAGGACTTTAACCCTCAAGTTCTCAGATGTATAAAATAAAATAGCAATTTAAGTCGCTCTGGAAAGGGCATCTGCCAAATGCCAGAAATGTAAATGATGCAAACACTTCAAATAATAATGGTAACTTTTAATACATCTAAAAATAATATAGACCTTAATACTCTGATGTTTGAACCTAAAAATAACCGTTAGTTTTTCCAAAACCTTTTCCAGGAATGTGCTCCTCCTTTTCCTTATCTGCCTCTTCCAGAGAGCTCTGCCTCTTCATGCTTGTTACTCTGCCTCGAATTAAAATAAATAAAAGTAATTGATGTTGAAACCCACGTTTCTTCGCCTCCCCTTGCTGAGGAAGTACAAATATTCTGATATATATGAGTCTGGTTTCAAACAAGTGTCTGAGCCATGCTTTATCTCCAAGTAACGCTCCATAATTTATCATTATCAGATCCAATTATATGGGCAGCAAGGCACAATGCAATATCCAACAAATGTCTCTGAGGAAAAACAAATAACTGCCTCTCTTCCTCTCACTCGCTCTCCATGTTTCCTCCAGTCTATTTTGCAACTTTCTCATTTCTCGCATTTACACACACTTACGCGCACTCTATTGCACGGATTAATAAATGCAATTAAATTAAACGACGTGTTTATACACCGAGGCTGGCTGTAATTACAGTTAGAAATGTCTAATCCGAGCCTAATAAAGACAAATCCTCTGAGTTAATTAGAACTAAGTGTGTGTTTTAGAGTATTAGAGTATTAGAGATCCGTTTAAGACCAAAGAGGAAGAGTTTGGCGATCGCACACACGCACATACTACATTAATAGGATTTCATGTTCCTAGATGACAAGCAGTGTCCATTAAGACTTGATGTATACACCCTAGAGCTTTAGAGCCCAAGGAAGGAAGGAACCAATATAGCATTAAGGAAAAAACGAATTAAGGGTTAATTTATGAATGAACACGATCGTTGTAAGCTGTGGAATTTTTGGCTGCCGTCGTTCAAACAACACTTTTTTTTACTGATAAATAGAATTTGCAAATGTATTTCCTCTTATCTCAATATTGCAGGAGATCAGATTGTTAAAAAAGCATCAAAAACTTGCAAATCAATGTCCAAATTTCTATCAAAAATCTCAAGAAAGCAGTCTCCGTCTCAGCTGCCATTTTCGATGCCTCTTTCTTTCATTTTCTCGCTTAGGTGACTAGTATGAGGGAGGACCCTACCATGCTGCTCTATCTATAGAAGGAAGAAAGAGCAAAGGGTGGGTGGATGACAGTTGCATCCACTGTGGAGAGAGACAGATCACCCTGATCTGAACAAGCTCTCAGCCCAGCATGGTCTTTCCCACCCACCCGCCTGCCCACATGGCTCAGCGGCGCTCTCCCACACCTACACTGAAGGTTGTGAGTAATTGGCCAATGAGACAATTTTTGCGGTTTTGGTTCTTCATGACGCCAATTCTCTCTGAATGACATCTATTTGTGACGTTCAGAGGATTTACCTCAGCAGAAGTCTTGCTACACAATAGATTGCATTCAAAACTTGTCTTTTTTTAAGTGTTCACTCGTTTACAGGATATTCAAAGATTCCTGTTCAAGTTCCTGTTGGCAAACTCCAAGTGGGCTTCTGCACTGATGCGAGGCTCCATCCAGCCACTCTAAAAGCCCAGACCAGTGGAGTGCTACAGTGATAGTTGTCCTTCCTGAACTTTGTTCCATCTCCACACAGAATCTCCAGAGCTCAGTCAGGTTCTTAGTTACCTCCTTTACTAAGGCGCTTCTCCAACCATCACTCAGTTTAGCCTTGTGACCAGCGCTCTTTGGAATCTTTAGTGCAGCAGCAATTCTTTTTGTATCCTTGCCCAGATATGTAAACAATCCTGTGTCTGCCTTTGACGTCATGTCTTGTTTTGTTTTTGCTCTGATGTGCATTGTCAGCTGTCAGGCCTTCAATAGGAAGGTGGGTGCTTTTTCATGTCATGGCCAAATCAATAGATTTTTCTACAGGTAGACCCAAGTCAAGGTGTACCAACATGTGAGGATCTGACAAAATTTTCAACTGTTGTAGCAAATGTTAAGAATACTTATGTACATTTATGGAAAGGGCTCAAAGCCGATCCTTGATGCAGTCCAACCTCCACCTTAAACCAGTATGTCGTTCCTAATGCACACTTTACTGCTGTCACACTGTATGTATACACACACACACACACACACACACACATTACATTTTATGATTGCCGCCACACAACCCCAACTTCATTCAACCATGGTTTTTGCTGACACATACTCGCACAAAAAGCAAAAGGACGTATTTATTTATTCCCCAGTGATAAAGTAAATGCAGCCACCTGTCTCTGAAATTCCCAAACGTTAGCACAGCAATAACAATAATAAAGATGCTTATTACCCACATGCACTGATTATAATTGCCTGAGGCAATGATTATTATTCCCCTGTTTGGTGCATGTTCCCCGGTTAATTCTCCTCCTCATCCAGCGTTCATTCTTCATTACCGATTCCTCACGACACCCATCGAGACTGCAAATCAGATCCTTACGACGGCGCTCCCGTTTCTGCTCATTTGCTTGCAAGCCGGGGTCACGGAGTGTTTTCGTAGCGCAATAAAACCCATCAGTAATTACTCATCCAGTATAAAGAAAGCTAAATCAATGAAAATGTTGCATTTTTGAAATACGGCCTGCTATCGCATACAATGGGCTCTGAAGCTTGGAAAGGGTCCACAAAAAACCCACAAAGGAATGTTGTTTTATTTAACGATAATAAGACATAAACTTGAAGTATTCTCTCTCAGTTTGATACATGATAAACAGTCCAGCTTTGTTTGGCTGTGGTTATCTATGTCATTCTGTTTGGCCAGTTTTTGTATTACACCTGTTTGTAATTGGATTGTTGTCCTGTTGTTTTCACCTGTCCTATATCAAATCTTTGATTCATTTGTCTGCATATCTTTTATTCCCTAATTCAGTTATTTAATTCCTTTGCTTTATCCTGTATATTATTGAATCTGGATTAACCTTGTTTTATGTTGCCTAAATTTAGCTTATCCTCCCTGTATGGGATTCTGGGAATTATAAAGGCCACAATAAATATACACAACTTGTGTTGTTGTGTTATTACAATCACAGAAAACTTTGCATGCAAATTCACCCCAGCCTTAGGTACCAAAAGGAGAAGACACCACTGGAAAAAAAAACAACAGGACGTGGCTCTACCACTGCGTGAATAAATCAGTCTTTCCTTAAAGCAACTCAAACACTATGCATCCACATTCACTATGTGGTAAGTAAGGCGTATCCAGCTTTACCCAAAGGGAAACCTCTCATTTTTATTTCTTGGAAGATGGAGATACAGTTACCAAAACCTTACACCAGTACTTGGCCAGGTCCAGAATTTTACACCAAGATGAAGGAAGGCAGAGGAAAAACGTTAAAGTCCAGTCTCAGACCCCAACCAGCTTTACTTTCAAAGAATCAGCATCATTTCAGGACACCAGAGCCTCCAACAAACTAAGATGTTTCAATCCTGATTGGAAGGTCATTATTTCAAATCCCAAGCCACTTCACACATTCACACATCACAGTGACATTTGTTGAGGAAAATGGGCTTCAAGTGGCACCAATTGGGACCTGTTTAGTGTATATACAGTTAGATAGACAGACAGACAGACAGACAGACAGACAGACAGACAGACGCGATTTGCACATCAACGCATACCCAATGATACGATATATTGAAGATACATATAAAGCAGCTACCAAAGCAATGCGATTCACCCCTATAACGATACAGTTCGATCCGATTTGAATTTGATTCAACACAATAGGATTCAATGCAAAGGGAAAAATATGCTATGTAACTCCATATCGTCTTTGGTTCAGTCAGACAGCAAATCATAAATTTACTTTACTTTACTAACGCATGGCCCCTCCACTAATAAAAAAAAAGAAAAACGATTAAATAAAACCAGACGTTCATTTGCTGTTCTGTCTCCAGAAAGATGCAGCTCTACCTCTGCCATGTTAATCTATATTCTATGTGACTCTCAGGACACGGCTCGGTCTCCATAGCGTTGTCAGAGTCACGTAGCAGCAGTGGCGTTGAGAGAATGCGCCTAAGAAACAGTTTAGAGGATTTTTGTAATTTTACAATAATTTTTGTAAAGATGCAAATATGTTAAAAACGACACATTGCGATACAAATTGTATCCGATCACACTCCTTTAAAATTGATGCATCACATCATTAACTTATGAATATGGGCATTGGTAAGAAGTCTTACCATCCCTAATTTATATATACATAATATAATATATATAATAAAAAAAATCTCTTCTACCAACTCCTCTGGTAATAGGACAGCAGAAATGTAAACATATAATGGGATCAGTTTCTTTGTAATCTAATTTCACCTTGGGCCCAATTGCATTTGTTAAGTAAACAGAAGGCCCAGGCTTTTCATCATCTTATTCGTCATCTTTAGTCCTTTCCTTTTCTCTCACTTTTTTTTAATCTTGTTGAGTGTTATCCAAACAGTCCGGAAATTTTGGGGCAACAAGGTAATTTTGCATATCTTGCGCTCTTTTGACCCCCTCATACACTGCCTCTGTCTCCCAAGAGATCAATCCATCCTAATAGATGTTGTGCTTGCACTGAATCACAAGCAGTATAAAGCAGTATAAAGCATGGATCTTTCTTCATTCAGACACAGGACCTGGCAAGACAAGATTCCCTCGAGTAGTATGGAACTTCTTATAGCTATGAAGTGCAAGCACAAAGCAACTCATTGGTATGAGCAGGATGACAAGTGGGCGATCTGGTGCATGTCCAATCGCATAGACGAGTTCACTTGTCAGCTCCGTAGCGCGTGCTTATTTAGGACAAATTTGGTTTAAGACAGAGCGAAAACCCGGACTAGCAGTGCATCAATAAACATACATTTGTGTTTAACAGTTCTGAAAGAGCTGAGCATGCTGCTTCTCCATCAGCCAGCTGCGAGTTGTGTTTAAACTTGGGCATTGTGGAAGATCAGACTTTCCAATGGAGAATGTGGACAGTTTAAATCCCAGAATCCAAAGACGCCAATGTCAGGATCTTTCGGGTTTACAGCGCGCACTTCCGGGTTCGCGGCGCACGCTTACTGGTCGTCGGCCATCTTGCTGTTTTTCCCGTGCAACCCGGTATTAAAGGACACCTAGGACATCCACTCTCTGACAGATTTCCTCACCGTCTTCCTAAATCCCTGAGAATACTATTACCACCCTGCCTGTTCTGGTTCCTGTTCTGGTTCCTATTCTGCTCTGCCTCCCTAGTACCCGATTTGGACTTTGGTTTTATTTTGGTGTTTTGTTTTTTCTCTGCCTTTGTTGCTCTGTTTGCCGGTTTTCAGATTTTTGTTTTCAGATTTTTTGTCTCTGCCTGCATTGCCCTCTATTCAGATCCTGTACTGCTTGATTTTTTTTATTAACTGTTTTCTTTCGGACTGTGTTTTCCCACTTCCTGTTGCTTTATTAAAGACCATTTTCACCTTACACCTGCTCCAATCCTACATTAGGGTCTGCGGTGAGTAAAAGGGAGGACCCTGATGTAGAATGCGAGGATGATTTGCTATTTTCTATTTGAATTTGTTCTGCATCTCTTTTACGTTTTACCACCACACCGCTGCGTGACTTTACACATCTATCCATTTATCTTACATTTTTCAGAGTTACTGTAGTATACATTTGGATCAAGGTCCACCTGCTGTTAACCCTTATTCTAAATAAAAGGCTGACTAGATTAGTGAATTGTTTGAAGGTGAGGAGTTGCGATTTCAATACACATGCTTATTTTTCGTACGAGTACCAGCCTGCAAACCTGGCCACCACCCACTGGTAAATGGCAATTGCCCAATTGTCCAATGCATCCCCAAAAAGAAGATTTTTAAAGCTAACTTTGTAATAACTATATTCAGTGATCTGATTATAACCAAAAATGCAATCGTTTTGTAGCACCCTGCTTCATAAGAAGTTCTCAACGGACCTCGAGATCCACAGAAGGTGTGAAATTGGCTCACATCCACGGGAGCCTAGCAATTTATATGTAGCGTTCCCAAACCAACCTGAGAATCCACATGGGTTTCGCACTCGCTTCTTCGAGCAGCCGTTTCCAATGCTTCGAAACCGAACTGATGCACGCTCAATTCTCTTAAAATGGAACGGGTGTGAATGTATGGGAATAGCAAGACAATTTGCTGTTCGGTCCCGCAACGACGTCCCAGAATCTCTTCGGCTGTCCTGTTACTGGCAATCTGTAGTGAAAAGTGACTGGAATCTTTTTTTTTTAGCCTATGAGCTTATCGTAACCTCTCTGAAAAAAGTGCTCCACCATGACGTTGGAGTACAACATGAACGGATAATGTAATGCAGCGGGATTTGAAGTTGTTGAGCAGGTGGTTGTTCGGAAACAGAAAATCTAAAAAGTGTACGTAAAGAAACTATTTCCTACATCCTTGAAACACCCACGCGGAGCTCACAGACTTGGCAACAAATCAATAACCGGTTGATAAGGGAAGTAGAGCTATTCTCAATTGAATGTTTGATTTTATTCTGATTCCTAAGTTCTAACCTTCCCGTGGGCTCACCACCTGCAGGAGGGACCGTAAGGGACGGTGCTGTGAGGATTGGGCAGCAGTCGAAGGCGGGGGCCTGCTTAGACTGCTGCCCCCGCGACCCGAATTACGGATAAGCGGGAGAAAATGAATGGATGAATGAATGAAGTTCTAACCACCTGAACATCATGTGAAACCTTGTATATGATAATTGACATTATTAATGTTAACAGCAACACATTCACACTAAATTATCCTGGCTTCTAACTGTAGCAGCTCCAGAAAGAGTCTTTTTGAGAAAAAAGAAAAAAATCTTACCAAGACAACATTGACAAGTGCAGCACCAGAAAGATTAATGCTGCAAAAGGCAACACCCCAGTGCCATTCCGAGCCTGGCCCTTCTTTTCTTCATATTGTGATTATTACAGAATTTGGATGAATCTTATGTCACCAAATGCATGTTCCTGTTGTTTCTATGCAACAAACTAAATAATTGGACAGGGGAATGACTGGAGATAAGTTGTGTGGAGTCCAAATGGGAAATTTTTTGGCTTTGACAGAAGAACTGTAAGACTGAGAACAGGAGTGAAGATGTTCATAGCCTGCCTACCCCCTTAGCCGGTCGTGCCCAAGGCGACCGCCTAGTTTGCCTATGCAACCTAAAAATGGTGCTGCTTACATCCATAGATAAAGAAGAAATGCGCCACGGTTGCACGAAAAAAAAAAATTAAGCTTCAGAAATTTTTTTTTTAAATAAGGAAAGACATGAGTGGGTGAAGCTTACAGTATGTCAAGTTGCTCGAAGACATGAAAAAACCTGTTAAATTAATCGAAAACGTTTTATTTAAAAAGTCGTACCGTCAAATTGAATTGAACACCTAAAGACCTACGCACAAGTTATAACATTCAACAGGCTACTCCAATATCTCATTTACAATTATGGCATTTGGCAGACGCCCCCTACCAGAGTGACTTACATTTATCTCATTCATACAACTGAGCAGCCAGAAGGTTAAGGGACTCGCTTGAGGGGCCCAAGAGTGGCAGCAAGGTGGGAGCCTGGATTTGAACTCATGTCTTACGGATACAAAGTATAATGCCTTTAGTACTAAGCTAATATAGAATACCCTCTTCCAAAATCTCCATGCGAGTTCCACTTTCTGATGATCAGACAAAAACGACATCTTTAAAAAGACACCCGATAGAGACAACAGCTCAAGCAACAGACAGATAAGAAATGGGAAAAACAAAACAAAAAAAAACAAACAAAAATTGTCAGGCTGTGAAGTGTAAGTGCATTGTAGAGATAAGTGCTGTCGAAGGCTGAAGGAGAGCAGCGTAATCTTTGTGTTGTTTAGAGTTCCCTCGGGCCTCTCCGATACGCCGACCTCTTTATGCGTTAAGAGATGGAAAGGCGGAAGGAAAGAATGGCTCAGGGCTACACGGGAAAAGAGGTACAGAGAGAAGAACAAAGTGGAATAAAAGATGATCGAGTCGGGTTTTTTTTTTTTTTATGGTAGTGGAGACAGAGCATAAAAATAGATTGCATGTAAGGACGTATCAGTGCTTTGGCAAACAGCATGCCTATAATACGCTCATTGTAATAATGCTGAAGTCGAAAGCAAGCATGCGGTACTGTGCATACAGGGTCAGCAAATGCACATGCAGAGTCTCTCATACGCATCACCTACCCCAGAAATTCACAAACAATCCCAGGCAGGACCTAAACACACATAATCCAAAGAAAGTTGGAATCAGACTCCCATGGCTGGTCAACTATAATTGCATCAAGCTTGTCCTCAGACGCTGGTCTCAGTGAGGAGGAATAAACAGACTCTGGAAACTAGCAGCAGAGCGCGTGAAGCTCCCAGCTAAAATCGGCACAATCTAGGCAGTGTACATAACCTGCGCCAGCTCTATTTACCATCCCGCAGACTTCCTGAAGATGTCTGGCTCATCAGTTTGGGGTCTGACCTCGGGCTATTCTTCAGTCAGAACGCTGCTATAGACCACAATGGGGAAAGGGGAAATCTACCTATCACAAAACTCGTGAGAGAACAGAATATGCACAGACACAGAAAGAGGAAGGATAGATAGATAGATAGATAGATAGATAGATAGATAGATAGATAGATAGATAGATAGATAGATAGATAGATAGATAGATAGATAGACAGACAGACAGACAGACAGACAGACAGACAGACAGACAGACAGACAGACAGACAGACAGACAATAGATGTGAATCATGCAAAATGGAGATGCACAGGATGCTATGTTTTTATCTTTGAGCGTACATGAGCGAGCATTTGGCTAGCAAGCCTGCGGGGAAAAAACTAACCATTTATAGTCTTTCTTTTTTTTTTTCCAGAGGTTGAATTCATGAAGTTAAATTACTGTTAGAGTATAGGCACATCTTTACTAAAGAAATAACAATGAGTGAAGTAGTTGGGGTTGAGGAACAGTCAGTGTTTTTTAGAGACTAAAATGTGATTGAGAAAAAAAAAAATAATAATTTAGGCCACACCCACTTCAGGGTCATGTCAATATTCAAACATAAAAAAACTAAACAAAAGGCAAACAGATGAGGAATGTGAATTATATTGAAACTGGAAAAGCACAGGATGCAACTAGAAGATGCGGAAAAGTTTTTACTTTCGCATACATGTGAGCGAACGATCAGCTACCAAGCTTGTGGAAACAAATAGCCATTTACAGTGCTTTTTAATTCATCTTCTGTTAAAAAAAAAAAAGAATAAATAAAATTACTGTCTTGGTACAGGCACATCTCTAGTGAAGACCGACTATGATCAAGTGATGTATTAGAGATTGAGGAAATGTCAGTGGTCTTTAAAAACTAAAAGGGGATTAGGAAGGGAAAAAAAGAAAATCTAGTTTAGGCCACACCCACTTCAGGGAAATATTGATTTTTGGACATAACTTAAAAAAGACAGCAGAATTCATGCTCTGTTAAAATAAATAAATAAATAAATAAATAAATAAATAAATAAATAAATAAATAAATAAATAAATAAAATAAAAAGTAATGTACAGACACATCTTTAATGAAGACCAACCATGATTAAGTGATGTAGTTGAGGTTAAGGAACCTTCATGGTTTTTAAAGATTTAAAGTGTTTGAGTTTAGGCCACACCCACTTGGAGGTAACATCAATATTCAGCTATTTAAAGATAAAACAGAATTTTAAAAACCACATAGCAGTGTACTCCTTTGGAACAAAAACATTCAAAGTACCAAAAAGGGGAAAGAAAGGGGGGAAAAAAACCCCCCCAAGTATTAAATTTTTGCATAATTGTCACCATCATTTAGCACAAGGCGACCCTTCAGACACGTCCCTGGTAATTGCGGCATGAACAAAACCGAGGACGTTTTCCGTAACAATGGTTGTATAAACACAATTGCAACGCGAGAAGCATGCGCTAACGTCATTCCCAGTTAGCGGAGCAGTGATGCTGATGCCAATTAGAGGGATGCTTTTTGTGTTGTTTGTCCATTCAGTCAGAAACTGGCTCGGTGAGCGGCACCAAAACATGACCCGTGACCGCGAATCAAGTCAAGAATGAATCATTCTGGGCTCGAAATAACATTGAGACGAGCCTAGGGCTTTTTGTAAAAAAAAATTTAAAAAAAGAAAACAAAACCCTCAGGCATTCAGAGGGACCTTCAAGAAAACACAGACAGGCATTATTCTCTATTGTATCAACCAGGAAATCCTTTGTACTGTACAGCACCTAGAAAGAGAGCAAATGGAAAAATAGTCATTGAACGCTACATTCATTAATTAAGACGAAACTCGAGAGTGGCTGATCTTTCAAATGTGGGATGTTCTCAGGCCATCGGTGCGAACACACACTCAGTCAGCTATATAAAAATGGATATTACAGCAGGGTTGTGTGTATCTCCAAGCTGAAATACAGATAGCATCTTCTATTCAGCACCCCAAATGCCACAGCTAGCCAAGGAATAAAATCACCTGGTGCTGAAAGAGACGCAGGAGCATGAAGGCGAAAAAAAAAAAAAACGGTCAAAAAGATGGTAAAGATTGTCAAAAAAAAAAACGGTAAAGACGTCCTCGCCTAGTGCTCTTTTTGAGTTTAAAGAAAAGCCACGGGTGTACATCTCAAACAAAGAGTGTTTACGTGTTAAAAAAAGCACTCGGGTATCACTTCATGAAATCGGCACCTTTATGTGTGGATCCTGAAGGGAAATATCAGTTTTCTTTTTTCTTGCCCCCTTTTGAATCCAGACCTGTCAGTACTTCTCGATGAAGTTCTCATAAATAAAAACCATGTGCCGTCTCTGAGGATCCACACCAACGTACTGTAGTGTTAAAGTGTATTGCTCAGTATTCGTATCCATCATTAGCTGATACACAAGGTTAGTGTGGATGGTTTTGCTTAAGGACCATGACAATGGCTTTGGTCTGTAAATATTACGAACAGGTTGTAAAAATGCACAAACATTTTTGCGTTCAAGTGTTCATTGAAGAGTCAATAACCACAAGAACGATGAAACTGTAGCGAATGATGACGAGTTTGACAAGACCTTTTGTTTCCTCTCAAGCTTTGTTTCTTATCTTATTTTTCCCCTCACAACCATTATTTCTGGTTTACTCATTTTAGATAGTAGGGATAAATCAATTGAATTTTAAATGGTTATTAATTTTTTGGAAAAGCTGTTTTGTAGCAATGACCACTGTTAAGGGCTATAAGAAAAAATACAACAGAATTGAAATGATCAAGTGCCAAAATCTTGATTCTTTGCGGTCATGCCGAGAAGAAAGTGAGAACTTCCAGTTGGCCAAATTCAATCACCACATGTGTGATATGGATCTAACTTTGGTTATGACATATATAAGAACTGTATGATGAGTACACCTAATACATAAAAATAAAACAATATGTGCTAGGGGGAAACAAAGAAGCTTGGCGATTGGGGTGGGGGGTGGGGTGGTGTTTGGTGTACTCACATGGTGTACTCAAAGGTTAAAAAATATAGCTTGAAGGCAAACAACCACTTTTATACACACAAAGCTCGCAGTGAATGTGACGAACCAGCCTTGACGTTGACAGACGTGCTAAGACGTCTAAAGCAAAACAAAGCAAACGATCCTGACATGTACTTGGATCAGTGCTGATGTTACGTCATCAAACCTTGCCACTTATTGTCTGATGAAGACTTTAGATCTGCAAAAGATCAGAGGAAAGACAATGACAGGATTTGTAGGGAATAAACACATTTCACTGAAGCGGAGTTCGGCGTTTTCCGCCTGACATTAAAACAAATGATAAAGTTATAGAAGGCCGCCTGGTTTGAACGTTGGCGCAGTAGCCGAAGCTTCAATTATTAAATAATTTACCTACCTCCACAGGAGGTCGTGATACATACGGAAAACAATGTAATTGTTTGCTTTATTTTATATGCACATCATAGACGCAAAGGGAAAGGCCATTGTCTAGACATCCATTAGCCGAGATTTTGCAGTGGCTGTATTCTTTTGTTTTGTGAAGTGAAAAGTAATAGCTACGGGACCAAAAATAAATCAGACAAAATGAGTAGCAGGAAGTCAGCTGGGAGCATGAAATACTGGCTGCAAATTAGTTCAATTTATTTTATAATTTTTCAAACCAGTCTCCCTTACACAGAAAAAAAAATCTCAGAACATTGAAAGGGTTTGTAAAAATGGAGGAAACTGGAGAAACCAGAGGAACATGCACAAAGTCTGGAAAATGGTTTTGCTAGGGTTAGGATGGTTTTAGATGGTTTTAGACCAGGGGTTTCAATTTTTTTTCACAAAGGCCACTGTTGGTACAGGCTTTCATTCCAATCAAATAAGTCCAAAATCAAAATCTAATGATTTTGATTTTCAAGTGACCATCTGATGTGTCCCTTGTGGGACTGGAATAAAACCCTGCACCCACACTGGCCCTTTATGGAAAAGATTTGACACCCCTATTCTAGACGTTGTAAAGCATTAATAATGGACATGTTTATTACTTTCCACTGAACTATGGGTAATGGTAGCTTTGTGGATACGATCAAGTCAAGTCAAGTCAATACATCAATACTATGTTACACTTCTGATTACCGTATTTTCCGGACTATAAGATGCTACTTTTTTCCCACGCTTCGAACCCAGCGGCTTAAACAACGAAGAGGCTAATTTATGGAATTTTCCTGGGTTTTCCCGGTTTCACAAGATTCAAGCCAAAAAACCTGAGCCCCATAACATTAGACCAATAAAATTGCAGAACGGTTTCAGGTGAACCAATTAAAACTCTTTATATTAAATCAGATGCGCTCCCACTGAATCGGGCCGCACCACATCATAAATATGGATGATGTTCCTCTGATGTTTGACCTGCCGCTCACTCGGACAGTCTACAGGAAATGAGAATCATTCGTCACGCTGAAAACAACCGGGCATGAAAAAACACTTCACCTGTGTTCTGAGCTGCACGGCATCGGGAGAAAAACTTCACCGATGGTAATTTTTAAACGCACGACAATGCCAAAAGATAAACTCTCAAAAGAAATAGTTGTGAAAGGAAGGAGGAAGACAGTGAACAACGACTTTCTTGGTAGGCTACTGTTTAGATACAAGTCGTTGTAACGCGTTGAGTCTGGGTCATGGGAGAGCTCGCTAACTCCAGTTACAACAGAAATCATATAAGCACAGACAGGTTTCCAAAACTCGTGCTTTTTTATTTTTCTTGGCAACAGTGTTACGGGTTTGTCAAAGAAACTTAGAAATCAGCATCAGAAAATAATAAGGACATATTCCTCGGTCTTGCACACATGCAGTGTGTAATGCATGTGTGCAAGACCGGTGGCAGGCTATTCCCAAAATGCTGCTCTGCTCCTAAAGGAGCTACAACATGTTTCACCCGTTACACCGTGTAACAGACACTGTCTTTCATTAAAGCCTGTGTAAAGTTCATTAGTTTCAGTGAAGACTGAACTGGCTTATACACTGGCTTATACACAGGTGCGGCTTATTTATGTTAAAAATAAAAATCTTTGTAAAATTCAGTGGGTGGGGCTTATATATGGGTGCTCTTAATAGTCCAGAAATTACTGTAGATACATTTCAAAATACAAGTACATTTGGTTTCAATCGTTTCCCCAAAGTTGCTCATTCACACTGAAACATCTGAAAACGATCACATCCCTGTACACATCCCATCATGAGCAAACGCAAGACCCTTCGACCTGCGTCATTTCCGGCTGGTAAATATTTACTTTCTGGCTCTTTGAAAGCCTTCATTTTCACAGTCCACATTGCAACATGAAAACAGCATTTTCAAATCTATTCACTTTGGGAAGCGTTTTTCAAAAAGCTACGTTTTCGCTGATTGAAAATGGCGTCTCAACGTGACAAAAAGACAAAACAGAAAGTGTGAACATTGCCTTAAGCAAATTAAAATATAATTAAAAAAAATGAGTGTTATCTACATGAGGAAAAAAAATGATGCATGGGCACCATTTAATGACAACATGCAGTGGAAAATTGCTTGTAAACAGGAAAAAGCATGTAAATGCCCAACAATAATGTTTAAAGGTCTGTCCTAACTTCTGTATCCATTTGCATGAATTGTGCAGGGTAAGACCAAAAATCTGAACTGATGTGGTGCACATTAGATAGAAAGTGGTTTAAATGCATTTAATCACGGAAGATACCGTATACATTGGAGAAATTCTTATGTTCACCTCATTAGCATGGTGATTACAGAGAACTGGATGCCAACCTAATAAAGCACTCCAGTTGGTTTCCCCCTTGTAGGCGATCAGCAAAACACCAACAGCTCATATCAGCGTACTGATATTCACACCCAGGGCTGTCGAGTGTAATGGGATTAGCCACCTCTCATCAGGTTTAATCTCGGTTTTATACGTTTTTAATGAATTTTCAGCTGATTCCTCATTTTCGTTTTATGCCAGACTGACGTTTATTTATTCTTCTCTAGTTGTTCATCATAAATTGTCTTGAAGAAATATGACAAAGCTAAAGCCATGACATTATCCAGAGTAGATCTTAAAACCTCAAACATACATAGATCACTGATAGCATGATTGTGGTTTTTCGACATGGAGGAACGGTACGTGTCAAAGAGGTAAAGTTATTAAATAATGGCTGTAAGTATTTGTCCTCTCTCTCTTTTTTTTTTTGCTTTCACAAACACAGTGTAATTAAGCTAGTGCCGGTATGAACCCGGCCCCAAAACTCATTACACTCGCTCCAAATGTCAACAGCTCATTGCAGACCTTTCTAATTAGACAGGAGTGAAATGCTGGACTGACTTTTCCTTCCTTCCCTCCATCCCCCTACACCCACCTAACATTGATTCCTGCTCACTTCTTCACTTCAACATCTATCAGAAGTCCAAACTCTGTTGGCAGTGTCAGGAGCTGAAAATGTTCCACTCGGACGCTTCAGATTAGAGACAGTTGTCCTTGATTTTTGCTCTGCATTAATCTTAGGTTAAAGAAACACAAAATATAATTTTGGTGTTTTCTGTGTTCTCAATATCTGCCAGATGAAATGTAGTCAGAAAACAAGTTATGAACGTGACAGAAATGCATCGACAAACTAATAATGGACTGATGCTATCAAGTTCTTCATATCCTGAGGAA
Organism: Silurus aristotelis; assembly: GCF_946808225.1. Lineage (NCBI taxonomy): Eukaryota > Metazoa > Chordata > Actinopteri > Siluriformes > Siluridae > Silurus > Silurus aristotelis. The sequence continues at coordinate 3,535,324 of NC_139577.1, read as the reverse complement.
CTGGGCTCACTGAGGAGCAGGTTTCATGATGCGCACACACACACACACACACACACACACACACACACACACACACACACACAGGTATACAAAAACATTTCCATGATATAAAGGAACAAAATGTCATATTTTATTTATTCAACAAAAGGCATTCAAACTCACATTTCTGCTGAATCATTGTTGCCAATATTTGTCCTGCCACATTGTCTGGGTTGATTTATTTTGTAATACACTATAGGGACAAAAGTTGCTGGATATCTGGTCTGAAGATTTGAATCTGCTTTGTGATCATCCCATTCCACATAGAGTCACAAATTTGTTCTTATTATAAACTTCACACTTCTGGGAGGAGGTTCACTAGATTTCGGAGTGTTCTTGAGGAGTTGTATGATTCATACAGACACAAAGGCGTTAGTAAAGTCAGGTAGGTGAGGAGGCCTGCGGTGCAGTCAGCTTTCCAACATTATGAGTCAGGCATAACATTATGAGCACCTACCTAATATTGTCTTGGTCCCTTTTTGCCACCAGTCGTGACCCATCGAGCGTTAACATCGCATAGAACCACACGGACCAACCTTCACCACATGATCCTCAGGCGCCCGTGACCCTGTCGTTGGTTCACCACTGGTCCTTCCTTGGACCACTTTTAATAGATAATGACCACTGCAGACCAGAAAACACCCCACAAGAGCTGCAGTTCTGGAGATTTTCTGACCCATCACAATTTAGCTCTTGTCAAACTCACTCAAAACCTTACACTTGCCCATTTTTCCTGCTTCTAACATGTCAAATTCGTAGACAAAATTACTGCCTAATGTATATCACCCACTAACAGGTGCCACGATGAAGAGAACATCAGTGTTATTCAGTTTACTGTTTATTATGTTATGTCAATGTTATGCCTGGTCGGTGTATAATTTATTAGAACTGGCTTTGTGCACAGGCGCATTTTCATGCTTGGTTTGATTTTGGAAAATTTTACCGCTAATGCATCCGAAGACGTCCTATACAATTGTGTGGTAATGGTTTGAGGAAGAACCACATAGAACGCCTGTCAAAACTATGGAAACAACTAGTCATAAAAAGCAAACGCACACAGGAATTAGATGGTAAATTACATTTTTAGGTGTACTAGAAGAACTTATGTAAGATGGAAAACACTAGAAAAGATGTTAGCAGACTGCCTCAGCCCCAAGTCAAACATGGCAGTGGAAGCTTAATAGCTTTGGATTGTTTTGGAGCAGCGAACGTTGGAGACTTATTCTGGGAAAAAATAACCAAGATTGCTACCATTTTCCATACTTTAATGTTATGCAATTCCATCTGGATTCCAGCTAAGTGAAACCAACTTCACCATACAACAAAAACAATGACATAAGCATATGTCCAAGCTCTGTAAGCATTAGACAGCAAACAATCGTCTGGAGTGTTCTAACATGCTTGCCCAGTCTCTGCACCTAAATCCTACTGAGCTTTTCTGGGATGAACTGGATTGCAAGGCCAGCAAGAAATCTCCATCTAGCAAAGACTACCTTTGGCGAGTTTTACAAGAGGCATGGCAAAGTAATTAATGAGAATGTGCCGAGTAATTAACTGTCCGGATGCCAAGAGCGGTTATTCAAGCTAATGTTATGTAGCTACAGTCAGATTCCATGGTTACAGTCAAAGACTACTGTAGAATTAAGAAAAAAAAATCAAACTGCTTATCATTCAAAGAAATTCAGCCGCCTCGTGAGCTGTATTCGATGGTTGAGCTGTACTCGTATGCCTCACACTGTGACAACATTATTACAACCCCGACTTGGAGCAATGGTGCGATAAAAAGATGGCGAATGCAAACCACGTTGGAGGTTTTAACGTCGTTCATTATTATTCAGAGAAGCGCCGCAGATGACAGAGGAAAATCATTATTGCGAAATGGAAAAGAAGCTTTTTCGGGATGCATTTAAAGAAAGACGCGATAAGCAGCCGTGCACGATCTACAAACCCGGTTCAAACCCTGACCGCACTGTGTGCTAAGAGTTAATGAGGGCAAAAGATCAAGAGAGTCCTGTAATCTGGTTTATTGATTTGCATTAAACGATCGATAGATCAATTACAAAGCTATTCGAACACCCACTTATTCCACAAATTTCCAAGGATTACCCATAATGCCATACTTTCTCAATATAGAGAATGGAGCAGAAGTACACAAGCAAATCAACTCCTCTGAACACCTTCTGACCAATCACAATCAAGAACTGAATAGCGATGTCATAAGGATTAAACATGCAGTGATAATGAGGTGGAATGGGTTTACGGGCTTGAGATACTCAAAAAATGGATTTTTGCTGACTCATACTGTAACACACTGACATAAAGAACCTTCCAGCATTGCCTTAACACTAAAGATATTTGTCCGAAATCATCGTGTATGGATTTATTCGTGAATGCAAAACTGAACAGCTCAGCAGCATTTACTACAAAACCAAGATACACCAAGGTAACAATGAAACTACGGAAAGGGAACAATGGGTTAGAATAAAGAAAGCAAAACCAGGATGTGAAGTAAAGATATAAATATAAAACCAGTATAAAGTTTGCCTGAAGAGAATGAACAAGGAAATTTTACAGACAACCCTAGAATATATAACAGAATGAGATAAAAAAGTTCTGACCTCATTCTGACCCAAAGTAAACCATTCTGGATAGAGAATCGATATTTTGTTTTAATTAACAGGTGACTGATTCTTAGGTCCATCAACAAAATGGGTGTTTGTGATGCTTCTGAACATGTTTACATATGATCCTTGCAATACTAAATTTGTTTCAAAAATAGAATGAATGTTACCTAGCTTAGACTTTACGCGAACTTCTCCCATTAGGGGGCGCCACAGCGGATCATCCGTCTCCATACCCCCCTGTCCTCTACATCTGCCTCTTTCAACCCAACTACCTGCATGTCTTCCCTCACCACATCCATAAACCTCCTCCTTGGTCTTCCTCTTTTCCTTCTTCCTGGTGGCTCCATCCTCAGCATTCTCCTACCGATATACCCCATGTCCCTCCTCTGCACATGTCCAAACCATCTCAATCACACCTCCCTCACCTTTTCTCCAAAACGTCCTACATGTGCTGTCCCTCTAATAAACTAATTTTTAATCCTGTCCATCCTCGTCACTCCCAACGAAAACCTCAACACAACATCGTTGGCCTGCCCATCACTGTTTATAGTACTCAAAACTGCTATGAATTACCGTTCACATTTCCTAGGTGGGTTGGTTTGACATTTGCTTTTCCAAAAGGAAAATCTAAATCTTAAATAGCAGTGCAACTTTAAATCCTATGTCACGATGATGGTCTTTATTTGAAATTTTTTCTTTAATAATGTTTAAGCCACTGCAATTTGAAGATCAAAATATCTATTTTTATGCCCGTGTTAACACTCAGGCATTTTCTACGGAGATTGACTCTACAGTCCTTTAAATAAGAACACAACACAGTTGTGTCAGAAACTGTACCTGGCCCAGGGCAGTAAAACAATGCAAGATGACCTCACCTGCCTCTTCTCATACAATTAATCATGCGCTCTAGGATATTAAGTGTCGAAATCATCACACCGGCAAACAGAACTGAAAAAGTGTGTGCATGTGCCACGTCTGAATGACAGTTAATATCTGCACTGCTGTTTAGCATGACTGAGGATCCAGACAACACAATGGCTGAAACCCATTTCCTGACACGTGCCATGATATGGTGTTTCTCTCTATTGGAAAGTGTCGACCAAGTTTAGAACCGAAAGAATATCTAATGTGCAACTCTTTCAAAACATCAGCAAAGGAAATTATATAAATAAATAGAACTTTCATTAACAATATACTTATTTAACAACCAATAAGTGAAGATTAACAGTTTAGAACATGGGGCTATGTGGCGGTACTGCAGAGGGTCCGCTAATTAATGATGAATTCCAAAGTTGTTTTGTTAGAAAAAAAACATGGGTAAAATCAATGATTACATATTTCATTTAAAAATATTATAATTATTACATTAGTAATAAGTTCTATTACAATTAAAGATGAAGTTCATGTAAATGTATTTATCGACCTAAAAATAAAAAGGATAAAACTGCAAATCTATTCAAATTAAGGACATCTGTTACCAACTTAAATTGTGATTTTAATTGCAAAATACATTTATGATGCATAAATCTGTTTTGAAAGAGTTGAAAATAAAAAAATATACACAGACAATGATGCATGAACAACAACATAGTTCTAATTGTCTTAGAAAATTAAATTTAAATGACTTTGTTACAGACCCTTAGAAAACCATCACTCGGATGTTAGCATCGTTTGAGAATCTGTGCATTGTTGTTTCAGAAGACATTGGTTTCACAGAAACCTTCAAATTCAAGCAGACAAGTTTGGAACAATAAAAAAGCTTTAGTTAAAAACAGCAGCACAGCTTAGGCAATTTAAATGATGTTAACACATTCCCCTAAACAGCAAGTGCAATCGTGCCAACCTCAGAAACTGAATTCTTCCAGGCATTTTTCCGGGGCTTGGATTTTTGTCAGGGCAAGTGATCTCAGTTTTTTTCTATTTTTGTAACAAGCTCTGGGAGGTGGAATCACAGGGTGATTATTCCAAATGCCAAGTTTGAAATCAGCACAAGAACATTTGTTTGATTTCTCTAAGCATGTAATTATAAATACAAAATAAAGAAGGAAAACACAAGCTGTCACAGAGGCAAAACACACAAAACTTTTTGTCCTGTAACTGATATTGCTCAGGTTTAGGCTTAGAAAAATTCATATTTTTCCACAAAAACTGGTCCCCAACAATGGCAACCCGACTGATTCTTGGACACAATTGTAATTGGCACGAGGTAGTATCAAAAAGGTTTTGAGACTAGTTTTGTAACACGCCAACAAATTGCAGCACAAGGCTTTTTGCACAGCCATAGGGAGCACCGACTTTCATAAGTCAGCGTGCCAAAAGACATCGTCCTGTGTACATCGGGAGCTGTGCAACTGGTGCTATTCCGCGTTAACATGTCTGCCAAGTCCATATTCCAGATGCATTCCAAGTTTTACAATTTCTTGAAACTCTTGAAACCCTAGTTCCACTATCAACGGACATTCTCACAGCTCTCTAAACTCACTGAAATATTCTGATAGTTAGCCTCCAAGGCTTTGGGTTTACCACTGCTTTCCAAGCATGAGACAACAGTCCATCATTAGGTTCATCAAAGCAAGTACTGATGCTTGTTTGCTTCTCCCATTTTTTACTGTAGAGACAAACAAGTTAAATGTTTCTCAGCTGGATCAGATACTCTATGCCTAAAACTCCCTTAGCTATTCCAAGTTCAGGTTGATTTAATTAAGCAAAATTACACACCAAGTAAAACACAACATTACAGCTTTGCATGCTTTAAACGTCATCCTTTTTTAATTTGGTGGCAAAGCACTTAAAGACAACGCAGCTACCCGTCTTACCAAATCATCTCTACCTCCTCTAACCATTATTTGATTAAGCTGAGACCTGCTGGAGAAATTTAAGCCGGATAATGACCTGGACCAGAGTAGGTTAAGCCTTGCAATAAAGGAGGAATTAGAGCCATAGCGGAGCTTCAGGAGGATTCCCCTGCTTTCATCACTTTCTTTGTCATTTTAATGGGAGGATGAAAGCAATATTTAACCGGTGAAGTTAACCCTTAGAGGAGAAAGATGAAAGTGGCATACAAGAAGATGTGTATTTTATAAACCTGGGTTACAATTCAGATTTTTCACAAATAGAATATTCTTTGGATATCTGGCTTTTGTTCTTGCACTCAAGAACAAAGCATTTTTTTTGACCATATTCCTCAATAAATATACTTTTTCTTGATTTTTTTTTTTTAAGATGTTTTGAAAGATGTATTGATCTGAGAGAAATTGTTGCAGAAGAGAAACATGCATTCCACCGAATATGGGACTTCCAATTATATCAGATCATTTTGAATGATGGATTAAACAGTGCAAAGCTTTCACTTTTAGTTTCTCTAGCACACCTAGTTCCTCTTATTTCTTTGTCTTGCTCACTAGTCTGTAAAGTTTGTTGTTGATACGTGGCAAATTATCATTTTGTTAGCAAAGGCGAGCAAACCTTTAACGTTACCTAGTTAAGTTACAATTGCAATTAATATTAATATTGGATATTTGCTATATGCTATAATTCTTTACTAAGTGGAATTCATATTTCTGTATTTTAGATAAATTAAGTATCTAGATGTTTAGCAGTATCAAGCTCTTTGAAATCGGCTAGCCAAAATTAACGCTAGCTGAATTAACGTGCTAACTACTCTAACAAGCGCTGCTTGTTTTTTCACACTGCTATGAGAGTGTTAGCCATTAAAGAATCACCAGGTTATTGACTTTCTATATTTTACCAATATGGTATGTCTAATCACATCAGATAATTGAATTGTATGGATTAGAAAGTTCAAAGATTTTACTATTATTTTTTCTAGAACACAAAAATTATAATTCCGTTTCCAAAAACTGTTAGCTACAATTGTAATTAAGAAAAATCTATTGCATTTGATATTGTTTAATGTACTTAACTATAATTCTTTGCTAATTGGAATTGAAATTTCTGTATGCTAACTAAAATAACTAGCTAGTCGTTTAGCAATGCTATGCACTTTGGAACGGATTAGCCAGAATTCACAATAGCTGAATAAGGTACTTACTACGTTAAGAAGCCCTGCTTGTTTTTTATTCTTTACTTTACTATGAGTATTAGCTGGTAAGAACCACCAGGTCATTGACTGTTTATAAAATTCCATGTCAAGTACTGCAGTATATAATCAGAGAGATACGACACTTGTAGAGGAAGAAAGGAAATATAAATTGGGACATTCCTCCAACTCTCCATTCTATACAATACATTCGTTCTTCAGATACGATTACAGTTTGAAAGCTTGTGCCTCGTGCACTCGGTAGAGCAAAACGAAAAAATACTACTGCAAAGTTATTCGAAAATGTCAGTGGCAATTGATCAATGACCATTTTTTTTTTTTTTTTACTTAAAGCTCTCTCATTGGTTCAATAGAGGTTTAAAAAAAAAAATAAATAAATAAATAAAAAATGTAATACTATAGGGAGATTTAGAGCTAGAATATGTTTAATTAGTATTGGCTTTTGTGAAACCAGTCAGTGAAAAAACAGACAGGCAAAGCACAAAAACAAGGTTTGGCTAGAATAGCACTCAACCCTTATGCTTAAACATAAATTTATGTTTAGATTGTGTTTTCCCACTGTTCAGGAGTTCTGCAGAGAAGCTTTCTTGCAAGGATATACACATATTCAGGACTAATGGAAATAAGCTAGAATAGAAAATAACTAAACAGCTACAGTTTAACCTAATGCAGAATGATCATGTCTGGAATTGGGGAAGTGGTAGCTCAGTTGCTAAGGCATTGTTTAAATCCCAAGGTGCCATTTTGAGCCTTTGGCTCAAGGGCCCACAACTGCTCAATTGAATCGGTCGGTCTGAATAAGGGGGTCTGCCAAATGCCGTAAATGTTGTAGGATTTACTCTGTATTAAAGTCAATATAGTGGTTTAAAATATAAAAAAGACCAAATGCAAATATTATTTTGCCACTTTTGCTAACAACAGCTTAGCAATTACCAACGATGCGAATTTCTGTCAATTACAATCGCTCACTAGCATCATTCAAATTTAGGGAACAAAAAAAAAAGGCCTTGCCAGTTCAGCAAGGATAAAAAACTTATTATCATTTTCATTAGTTCGTGATTGGTGGCTTGTTGCCATGGATTCAGACTCCTATCATGAGGAAAAGATGACTCTTGACAGATCGAAATTGGCATACCACGTACGCGGAAAACTTATTCTGAGCCAATTCCGATTCCTGGACCGTCACGGCAGCTCAGAGCAGCTCATGAAATTCATTATCCAATATTTGTCACCTGACCCTTTTTTCAATAATTCTTTACCATTATCAACATAGAAGTCAGAGCTTTATATAGCCTGCATGACAGAAAACCTTCAGAGACAGTGAACCCTTTACTCACGTGCATTAAAAAGTCTGTTCAGATGATGTAAGGCAGTTTAGTGCCGGATCCTGAGCAGAGCTGACAGCGGCTATAAAACTAACATATGTAGGCCTTTTGCACAGCTTATTTTACAAGACTCTCATATTACCAGCACAAGGAAAGCGGAAAAAAAAATGACAAGGGCCGGCTTAACTGCTAGATTTGATGTTTCCATCCTTGTCCATGTGCAATGCTAAATTGAAATAAAAATGTCAGGAAATGCTGTTACAAATGAGAAACTCAAATACCTGAATATCCAGCTGCATTTTTTAACCACCAGCTTCTTTAAAAATATATATGTATAGTTTAGACCTGATGCGAAGAGTGCTGGATTTTGGAGGGGGTGAATGTAATAAAGCAGTAAAGGACATTCGGTCTAAACATTTATCTTGAGCTGATGCGTGCATTGGAGAGCATGAAGGACAAAAAACTATTAATTCAGAGAATGGGAGATTTGGATCCACTAGACAACGTGAAGGGAACGTTTGATGGTAGAACATCCAAAAGTTTGTAGTAACGGTTCAGGGAAGAACAACATGTCTGGACAAGCCAGGTGTCCCAATATTTTTGCCCATAAAGTCTATAAAAATGAGTGACAATACTGACCTTTTTGTACAATAAATTAATACACAGTGGAAGAATTCATTCCCATTCATTTTATGAATATTAATTAATAAAATATGAATACTTATAAATATTAATAAAATATTATCATAAAAAAAAAATCCCAGGTATGATAGATATTTAAATGCAAAAAATGATCATCCTCACATAATACCAGTTTCGAAAGTGTCAATATCGATAGACCCTTATGTGAAAGCAAACTAGGACTGGACTAGTCACATGACTTGCAACAAGTAAAGTTGTCATTTTCTAAGAGCTAACACAGGAAGCAGCCATTTTCCGAAGCTGCTTAGCTTTTAGTTAGCGACACGACCATGTGTCTAATTCGCTCCTGTGGCCGCATTACAGCCGTGGCGACGCTATTACAGAATAACGAGATGCGTTTTGGCAAATGGAAGCAGGATCCCAGGTAAGCCGTAACCCACAAATTGCTTTTTAAACCACTTTGTTTTTACGCCTATCGGAATTTAAGGCCGCACTTAAGGCGTAAGATTTAACACCTTCTTACTTCTCTTTGATGAATTGCCTAATGACTACGGAAGGTGCCACTAATTTTTTTCCTCCCCGGGAACTAGCTTTATTGGAAGTAGTAACGGGAGCGGTTTTATTTTATACGCGTGGCAATGAAAACGGGACAGATGTGCATGCAGATGCTCCACTCGCTAAAGAAGGCACAAGAGAAAGGCTCCTTTAATGTCCTGCTAGCAACCTGCAATTTTTTTCTCTTTCTTTTTTAATAAATCTGCCAGTTGGATTTCAGAGGACTCTTGAGGATAGTGCATTTGTGAACTATTGCATTACGACAGCTGGATTGCTCCCATGGTCTAATTCAGCCTGTCCAGTGCTCATCATGTACTTATACTCTCACAAGAAGCTAGTGCTTCCTGCCCCGCTTGCTATTTTTAAGATTTTTGGCCGCCATCTGCACGGGAACCACAGTCACTGCTGGACCCGAGTCTTGTTAGGCCCAGATGATGGGCCCTGGAGAGAAGATTGTCCAGATGCCTCTTCTTTATTTCCTGCCAAACGGACACTGTGCTCTCATTTTCTAAAGAGTGCTGCTGCATCTGGGCAGCTCTAAACAGCAGGATGCGAACACACACACGCACACACACACACACACCACAACCTTTATACAACTTTGCTCATTAGCGCCTCACCAAACCAGAAGTAGTTTGGTGAACAATACAGATATAAAAACCAAAATATGATGCTACGCACTTCAGTAAGGTACAGATAGTTCGCTTTTGGTTTGGACATGTGCAGAGGAGGGACATGGGGTATATCAGTAGGAGAATGCTGAGGATGGAGCCACCAGGAAGGAGGAAAATAGGAAGACCAAGGAGGAGGTTTATGGATGTGGTGAGGGAGAAACACGCAGGTAGTTGGGTTGAAAGAGGCAGATTTAGAGGACAGAGGGGGGCATGGAGATGGATAATCTACAGTGGCGCCCCCTAATGGGAGAAGCCAAAAGAAGAAGCTTTTCTTTTTTTGGTTCAGACAGACAGCAAATCAGCAATTTATTTAAGTGCCTTCTGATTACCAAAGCATGACCCTTTTACAAACAACAAAACAAACAAAAACAGGTTTTAAATAAAATCGGACGTTTTTTTTTCTGTTCTGTCTCCATAGTGTTGATGCTTGAGAAACCATTTAGCGTAGAGAAATCAATCTACATATCGAATACTGGTCACAAAATATTGGTCACTTTCTGATAATAGCATCTACTAATTATATGTAAATAATTTTTTTTCTCCGATGCAACTACAACTGTTAAAAAATGATGCAACTTGCATCTGCCGCATAATAAAAACAAAAAAAATGCATCACAGATAATTTTTATGCAGATGCGAATTGTAATATTTCTTATACTAAAACATAATAAACTCAGAACATTGGATTGCTCATTAAAGTCTTAGATACACAGCATCTCTGGAGACAAAGCTCTTATTAAAAACTTCCTGATTCCCAGACACTCCCAGAAGTGCTAAATAAGGGAAGAAAATTTACAAAAGGCTAGTGGATTAAAGGTGGGAGGCTAATGGGTAATGAATCAGAGAGAAAGGGACAGAAAGAGAACATTGAATGCGTAGGCTTGAGTATTTATTTAAAAAATGTTATAGACTTTGTTTCCATAAAATTACCTTTTAACAACTAAACCAAATACCACTGTGTGTACAATAAAAAAAAAGCTAGTGCATGCTTTAGTTGCATGCTAGCAGCTAAGCTACTTTTCTGCAAAAGGGTCCAATATCAAGAATATTGAACAAAAACAGCCCATATTTATTATGCAACAATGTGTAAATGTGGCTTGAGGTGCATTTACAGCATGCTTAGTAACAGTCTGGTGAGTTTGTCTGTATTTTGAGGAAATTAAAGCAACTAAAATGTCTCAAAACCCCATGCTGTTCAGTGCGTTCCATCATTTTCAAGGACATAATAGTGATTAAGCACAAATATATAAAATAAACCCTTCTTGTATAGGCCACGCCCACTTTCGTGGTCCATCACATGGCATCAACGTATGTAGAAAACGCAAAACTCTAAACGGACTAACGTAACTAGAGCACAGGATTAGATCTTGGACTCATGCATTGGACTGCTCATGCATCAGCAGCATGTGAGGATTTTCCACCAAAGGCATGAAGCAAAGAAAAATTGCAAGCTTGGTGTCATTGTGACAGAAAAGAGCCAACGATGATGTTCTAATAGAATTTAGAGTGTCACTGCTACAACACATCTAAAAGCAACCAATAGGAAGTCAATATAAGATGATGGAGGAACTTCCTGTTTACCTTTGAGTAAGCAATTACTCAAAATAATGACTTGATCATCCTGATTTACAGTATATAAACCTGCCACAACTACATGTCAATCCCTAAAGCTACCAAGGTAATAAATTGGGGGAAAACTAAATAAAAAAAAAATCTACCATCTGCGTTTAAATGGCTTGCTTTTTTACATAAAAAATAAATAAATTAATAAAAATTCTTCTTTTTTTTTTTTTTTTTCCAGGCCTATCTAAACACACCTAATACCACCACTAGCTAATGTAGAAAAATAAAATCGGATCTGACTGCATTACCCCAACATCCTTGCGCCATCCTATCCTGCTATAATTTAGCGAATCCCGTTGCGGCTAAGTGAACTGACTTAACCCTGGCTAAATGAGCAATCGTGTTTTAGGAATAATTGCTTCGCTTCTTGCAAGCGTATGCAGCCATGCCCCGGCCTCAAACCGTGTCCCAGCACAGTTATTGCGTTTGACCGTTGTGCGGGACCCTAACAAGTGCACCAGGGAGCTAGTGCACCTTATTCTAATGATATCATTATCTGCCAGCAACACCCTGGCTCAACTGATGCTGCTCGGCAGAGTCGCCGATACCAGAGGGCAGAGGATTTGAAACACTTATCTCAGTAGTACATCCCCAGGAACTGCCCTTTATGTAGATGGATCCCACAGCTGCTGACAGGAGGGGTCTCCATAGACTAAAGTGGACTAAATTAGCCAGCGCTCTGCGTGCACCGGATTTAATAGGATTTCAGCATGGCATATTGGAAGGCACTACTAGGGATAGTAAGCTTCTTGCTCAGATTAGATGCGTTGATAAAAAACAGGACATGAACACTTAAATCGTTTAAACAGACATACTTTAAGTGTTTGGTATCTGTACGGTATCTCCTATAGTATTTACATAAACACAAAAAAGAACACTTTCAAATCGGCTTTTCTAAAAACCCGCATTAACCCTGCAAAATCCCTTTATTTAGAGCCTTTAAGGGAAAAATAAATAAATACAAAGAGAGTTCAGATTTATCAGTAACGATCGACAAAACTGATCTCTGGTTAAAATACTGGAGTTGGATACAGGCATGACTTTTCCTTTTTTCGAAGGCCCAATGTTTACCACAGCCCATTAATTCCTCAACACACTACAGTCTAACAGCTTAATTATGCACTTTGAAAACAAACAGGGTTATATTCTGCGTCTCCGTGCGCCAGACCTCGGTAGATAGGCGGTCATTAAGGAATACAGTGTCTGCAGAAACGGGGACGTGTTCGCTGCAGGTGCACTTACACTGCAATTAGTATTTTCAGAAATGTGAAATAAGAGGCTGATGTCCATAATTAAGTATTCAGGGACCCGATACGCCGAGTGCACACTGGTGACTCTCGGGGGCATTTATAGACGACATTTTACTTGGAAGCCATTGCAAGCTGACAAAGCAACGAGAAATAACTCAAGGTTGGGACTATGCAAGGTTTCCTTTAAAAACCTGAAAACTCAAGACAAACAAGACCATCTTTCACTTGGTGTACCGTTACCTGTTAAAGACCCTCGCCCCGGCAAATTCTGCCCAAACTAAGACATTTCAGTTCATTGGACGTTTAAAACTGCGCTGTCCATGCAGGTTGGAGAGAATGTGCGATGGCTGTTTCAATAATATATTGTGAAAGAAGTCATACCTCAGAAAATACCTTGGGACAAACCAATCATTCGCTAGCCAACGCTTTAAGCCAGCAATTACTTTGATACTTTACTCAATTCTGTAATATGAACTGAAACCAACCGATCATATTTGTGAGGAATTGCCTACTTTTTTTCACATGCTAGGTTTCTTCAAAACCTTGCCTCAAAACCTGGATAAAATTCAAAAGTATTACCATAATCAAACAGAAAGTACCAAGTAAAATTACTTGAATCAGTTAAGCCTTATCATTTACTCAGCATTAATTGAGGATGAAATTGCTCTCTAATTATATGTTAAATACATCTAAATAATATTCAAAACAGCTCTCTGGGTGATATATATATATTAAGACTGTCAAAATGAACGCGTTGATTCATTCCATCGGACTAATTTTATTAACGCGTGATTAATGCAGCGCGTATTTCTGTTTGAATACAATACCTTTTTATTATAAATATAAACCATTTTTATTACAATTATAAATAAATAAATACATAGAAAAGAGGCCACTTTAAAACCTTCGAAGCAAAACACATTTATTCATGACATCCTTCCTTTACTCAGAGGTAAAAAATAAAGACTCCACCTGGAAAATAATTTTTAGTCAGTAAACATTTGTTTTAATGATATGCCAGATCCAAATCAGCATCACAATCCGCCATGATGTGCACAATTATCCTTTTGGGGTCGAGAAACGCACCGACGCGTTTTGTGGCATTTTTTTCTCATAACACAGAAACAAATTTAAATTAGTCTGTCTTTTTTAAAACGTACAGATAAGATCAATACATCATTCGAATCTGTAAAGGGTCTAGTTTTATTTGTATACACGCATAATAACATTAAAACACTGCTTTTGAAAAATAAAGAAAATAGACAGGGGGGGACTCTGCCATCTGTCATCTCTCTTCACAGACACATAAGTATAAAAACCTGAATCTTAGTGAATACTTGATATCACAGACATAATAAATATATGTATAGAATTTACATATTCACATTGCAAACAAATATTCTCTGATTATTTAATCCGTATGAAAATTAGAAGAGGGAGTTTCTTCGGTATCACCTCATTAACCATCCGTGTTGAAACAACAAGTTGGTGTCTTGATGATTTGCGTAATTTAAAACACCATAATTACTTTAAAACATTTACAAGAATATTTTGTCTTTATGCTCTATATTGAGTTTGGTTTCACTAATAATAAACATACAGTACATTTGCATAAAGCATTCATGTTTGTCTATGCGCATATTAATTAGAGTATTAAAAAAACGTGAGAAGTATTCATGTAGGTATACAAGGTAAATTTAGAAAGGATTAAAAAAAAGGTGCGGTTAAGTTGCGATTAATCGTAAAATGAACTTGTGTGAGTCCTTCGATTAATCGCGATTAAATATTTTGATTGATTGACAGGAATATATAAAGCACAGCTGTGTTGCCAGGTATTTTCACCCTTTATGACTGCACAAGCAGTCTTCCTCTATAATTTAGCTTTTTTTTTTTTTTTTAAAGACAAAGCGCTGGTGTATATGGACACTGTGCCTGACATGCTGAAAATGACTGAGCTCTCTGACAGCATTTCTGTATTAATAATGATGTGTTCGGAGACTTTTGAATATTAATATACAAAAACAAAAATCTTCCGTGTATTCGATGCCGAAAAATTCTGAAACGTTTACAGTCTTAGCAAAGCTAGCGGGAGACATTCCAGAAAGATGGATGGACAGGTGCAAAATTATTTAGGAGCACAGGATTTAAAAATAAATAAACAAAATAAAATAAAAAAACACAGATTCGGATATATCAAATCATACTATATGAGGCAAGAATTTATGCGCGATAGGAACAGACCACAATCGAGACGTAAACGAAGCAGACTGTAAACTATACGTTTCAGTAAATGGATCGGAACGATGAAAAGTCGAACATCTTCGGGTGTTCAGACAGTACTTTTAATCGAGAGTACAAAATGGCTTAATCAAACCGTGCAGCACAATCATAAAAAAACAACAAGAAACCAGGAATTGCATGCGTACTTAGCATTTTGATTAGCCATTTGAGACAATATTATTGCTTTTAAGTGACCCAAACGGAATCTACGTATGTGAATAGATTTTTACTGTCTGTCTTTCACCTAGGAATTGTACGTGCCATACTCAAATATGAATGCAATCCAGGAAGTGCCGGCTTTGTGTCATCCAGACTAAAATGAGCTGATGACAGCCACTTGGAGGACAAGGAGCCAGTCAGTATTCGTGTGGAAGTGAGTCCATCTGCGAAATTGCATCTCTCGAAACGCGTGCGATGACGCAGATAGCCCTGCGCTCTAATGACCGTCTGAAACAGAGCTGACTCTCAGGCCGTAATAGCAGGCGAGCTAGCCGTGAATGGCCCTGTCTGCACTGATCCGTTACATTTTTTTGCTTATTCCCCTCGATCACTAGGGCTGTGGGTGTTTAGTGCTATGACAAATCTTTTCTACTGTTGCTCATCATCTGTTTCATTACCACTGTTGCTGATATACACTATATGGACAAAAGTATTGGAACATCTGGCTTTTCTATGTGTATGTGGTTCTGTCCCAGGCTGTTAACACAAAGTTTTGTCTCTTGTACCAAACCACTGTCAGGTGACAAGAATAGCATTCATTATATTGTTACAATAGGACCAATCACATGGGTGGGGTTTATTATAAACTCAGTTTTTATATATACACACACTCAGAAGACCACCAAGTTACACTCCTTTCATGACTACTGAACTCTCTAATACCAGTGGCCTCGTACAGCAGAATAATATTCCCCATTACACTGCAAAAACAGGAAAAAGGAATGTTTTAAAGAACATGACAAAAAGTCCAAGGTGTTGACTGCCTCAAATTCCGCAAACCTCAGTCCGATCAAGTACATCACAGCTTCAAGGGCTTGAATTCTTGGTGCCAAACAACACATAACATCTTCAGAAATCTTGTTAAATCCAGGCCTTAGACAACTGGCTTTTTTAAGTGCCACAAGATGAACTACACTATGATCAGGCAGGTGGTTTTTATGTTATGGCTGATCGGTGGACTGTAAATAGATGTTATTGGATGCAGGTCTATGAGAGCTTCATTAAGATATCGACTGGAGTGGAAGATCTTTAGTGGACTGCTATAAAGCTCTGACCTCACCTAATGAACATATCTGGGATTCATTAAAAACCTGACTGCAACCCAGGCCTCCTCACCCGACATGAACAACAAACGAGGACTAAACTTGGAACGGGATGTTCAAAAAGCACAATTGTATAATCTGGAGTCCATAAACGTATACATTCTTGGTCCCTACTTGGCCCAAAACATTTGTAGGTGCAATATAAAAAAAAGAAAAAAATTAAATTTAGTTCAGGCTTTTGGTAAATCTGAAGTTTTTATGCATAGACTCATTCAGAGGAGTATACAGTCCAAAATTCCATCCTGAAGACACAATTTTTAAAGCATGAAACTAGCAAATGCAATCCACTGTATTCTTTATACCACCAATAGCAAATTTATTTACATAGAACAGGACGTACAAGTCAAGAACATGATATTAAGTTCTATTAAATAAAACCTCAGGTAAGCAATACAAAAATACCAAACACATTCTTGCTTTTTGAGCCAATAATTGTGCAAGATAATGATTGTGATGATTGTGCAAGATAATTAAAAAAAGATGAACTTGCGTAGGAAACAGCGACAGTTCCCCAATTCAATGCCGATGCCGAGCGAAAGAGAAAAATAGTGAAGGATTTACACCAGATAACTTGCATTCTAAAAGATTTCTTCATTCAGTAAAGATTCCATTCTGCAGGTCTCACAGCACTGCTCGGAGGGTTGCATTTGATTTCCTTGCATTTGTCAATTCTAACAATCTTCTCAGCCGACGCTGTATAGAAACACCCCAGATGCAGAGTAAACTAATAATTCAGTGTGTGCAGCGAGGCAATAAGATCAAAACCTTCACTACTGCTTCTGTGGTTCCTTAGGCTACTAAAAGATTTTATATACTGGACTGTACTTTAATGTTTATTTAAAAAAAAAATGTGGTGCTGAGGAGGGTCTACAGAGGAGCCTGCAAGTCCAAGTAATATATAATAAAAAATAAAAAGTTGGTTTCACAACCAGCTACTATGACGTGGAAAAGGCTGGATAGAGGAACAGAATCGCGTGTCCTGTAGTATGGGACAGAGGCCTGTGCGACTCCTTGTTAGACAACAGGGAAATTGGGGGACGGGGGACAATGCAATTAACAAAATTTTAAGAAAACAAAAAGGTTTTACAGCGAATTTGACATAACAGAATATTCTAAACCGAACTGTACAGATACACACACATACACTTCTGCACACATTTGTAAAGTGGTTAAGGCATTAGACTAGATTGAAAGATCACAGGTTAAAATCCTACCCCCAAGCTGCCACTGCTGGGCCCTTGAGCAAGGCCCCTGCTCGGCTGAAAGTGGTTTTGGATTTTCCTGAAGGCTTACTTAAGAATTAGGTTGTACACACTGTCACTGACATCTGTACATATGACAGATAAATCTGAAAAAGAACTGGAAAGAGGAATCTGAATAGATATCAGTCTTCCATGGCACTAAGTTGTCTAGAGGTCCGTTTAAAACAAAATTATATAAATTAAAAAAACATTAAAAACTAGTATTGCTGACCTGATAGATGGATAGATAGTTAAATAGATAGATAGATAGATAGATAGATAGATAGATAGATAGATAGATAGACAGACAGACAGACAGACAGACAGACAGACAGACAGACAGACAGACAGACAGACACGCACACTGTATTGAGTCATTCAAATAAATGTAACAGTTCTTTCATATTTGAAACCTCTTCTTGCATAAAAACCTGTTGTGGAGGTTTTTCATAAATTGTAAAAAAAAATTCAGACAGGCAAAAAACAAACAAAATAAAAAAACAACACAATTAAACCGTTAAAACAAAGTTCTGAAGTTCATTAAGAGCTTCGAAAAACAACTAAGGACACAAGCGCTCTGTTTGATCTGTGCTGCACAAATGACATTGAGTAGTTTCATTACTCCCAAGCTCACCCCCTTTTTTGGGCTAGAAAAGAAAAGAAGTGGTTGAAGACAAGAGGCCTCTTGTGGTGTATAAATTGAATGTGCCTACACTTGTCATTCCCCCCTCAGTCCCTCAACCTCCCTCCACTCCCTGCAGACTGATTAAGGAATTCTAGTCTGAAGCGCAGTCTCCGTTAACTTTCTCGCTCTTTATTTTCCATCCCTCCTCAATCCTCACTCCTGGGGCACGACGTCACGGTAAAAGACGAAAAAATTTCACAGTGCATCAATTATCCAGACAGATTGTTATGCAGGCTCATGCAAGTATGCAACAATTACCCTGTACGAGGCATCTACATAACAGCGGCGAAAGCGGGACACGCTTTCAGTCCTCCTCCTTGATTAGTCTCCTAGTTGAGAATTTAAAAAAAAGGGCTACAGGAGGGTTTTCCTAACTCCTCAGTTTTAATTGGCACACAAAGGAATTGCGTTATTCATCCGGTCCTGTTAAAAAAATAAAACCAAACAAAAAAATGTCGTGGAGGCAGACAGCTATATTACACACAAGGAGATATTGATGGGACAAAACGGTGGTGGGATCGATACTCGGGAAGGGAAGCTTGCTAGCACAGGCTTCCCCGCCAACGCATCCCGCTTCATCCGCCAGCACGTGTGTAGTCGATGTTAGGTGCAATAAAGGACAAGACCGAAAGAATTAGGACAGTGAATTAAAAGAATTACACGTAAACCCCAAATTGACCACATCTATTCATTTTGGAACGAAGCTAGTTAAATCACAGAAAGAGTGACGCAGAAATAGTGCCTTTGCTCAGAGAGAGAGAGAGAGAGAGAGAGAGAGAGAGAGAGAGAGAGAGAGAGAAAGCATGGCTGTGTAATTGCATATCGCACTTTGCTTTGTAAATGATGATTATGGTTTGTGGCACTGCCAGCGTCTCAATCGCATTGACCTGTGTGAGGACGACCACGCACCAGGCGAGACCTTGTTTGTTTCGCGCTGGAATTGTTTACTCCTACTCTTTGCCCCATTACACAAAGCAACAGTTACCCAATCGATCACTCAATTACTGCGGAGCAAGGGTCAGCCGGGGCTAATTATTAAAAAACACACCGAACGCTTGAATTTTCTTTTCTCTGTTTGAGTATGCACCGCTCGCGAGTCGTAATATTATTAAACACCTCATCTTCACCTTCCCTGATTGACAAGTTTATCCCATCAACACCTTTAGACAGTTCTGAGGCGCAATATGGCCATTAGTGCAAATATTCGTATGTTGGCGAAATGTCGCGTTGTCTGGAATTAGGTTAGTCTGGTCCACATCACTTGTGTAACCTAGACTACTCGGTTTAATTCCGGTCACATCTCTGAACAAATCCTGCTCATGCTGCCACTTCAGAGCTGAGTAATGCAACAAGTCCTCTTTAGGAAACAAGAACCAGAATCTGAAGCTCTCTCGGTTGAATTTCCGATCTTTCAGCCAAGAAAAGAAAATAATAAGACCACATTTTCCTGAGGTTCTTGCAAGATTTTGGTGCTGAACCCTCAATTTTATCCTGTATATACAACTAAACACAGAAACCCTTACAGCCTTTGTCAGGATGGTAGCGCTTATGGCCCTCAATGACCAACATCCCCTTTTAAGAAATACAGCAATCCCCCGCTTTACCGCGCCTCCGGTGGTTTATCGCGGAATTGCATTTGCCACATAACTAATTTGTTCGGCTGATTTTCCCGGTCTCTCGTGGATAGACCAATAAACGTATAGGGAATTGTTTTTATGGAGTTTGAAATATTGAAATATATTAATTAATAAAAAATATAATTATTCATTATAAAATCAAGTGAAAGGTTAATACAGTACAGTACTGTATACATAAATTAGCATTTTTGGGGTGGCGTCCGTTTATCGCGCTTTTTCTTTTATCTCAGGCGGTTTTGGAACGTAACCACCGCAATAAAAGGGGGATTACTAAAGTAACTCCAGGCATGTTACAGATATACGTACCTCTAGCGCAATAGCATTAAGATTACCATCTGGTACTATCCTGTATCATACCAGTGCCCTGGATTGTAAACATCTTTCAACTTAAATTCAGTTCAATTCTTGATGAGTCTACTGTGGTCCAAGTTCCACTGGTGTTAGTAGAACATCAAGCAAGGTTTAATACCGAAAAGAAAAAAAATCTATCCTCAAGTATCAGGCGGTATGAATGAACATGGTCATCAACAAGCACATAATGCAGTCCATAAATATCTGTTTTTATAGGTGATCAAAAACTGCCATTTAACTTCCATCACAGTTTACTTAAAGAAACAAAAACAACAACAAACAACCCAATTGGGGCATCGGGACAAATATAGCGCAACATATATTTTAAGCAACATTTAATAATACAAGATCAAAACCAAGGTTAAAGCCCTGGTATCGCCAGGCTGCCACTCTTCATGCCCTTGAACAAGGCCCATAAACCCCCCTTCACTGCAGGAGCGCTTTGCTCTCAGACCCCAAATTAGCACACTGGCCCTTAAGTACCCATCCATCCATCCATCCATCCATCCATCCATCCATCCATCCATCCATTCAACCAACCAACAAACCATTTCTTGAAACCATTTATGAGTCTCCACAGCCACCAAAGTATTCACTCATTCATTAATTAATTATTTCATCCCTCTATCCATCCAGGCTGTCAGCCATTTATCCATTTATTAACTTCTCCCTTTATCCATCCAACCATCAAAACCACTCAGCCATCCATCCATCTATCCATCCATCCATCCATCCATCCATCCATCCATCCATCCATCCATCCATCCATCTATCCATTCATTTCTTTCATTAATCCATCCCCATCAATCAATTTATTCATTTATTCATACTTTCAATGAACCCGCAAATTCCATACAACATCAAATCCATTTGACCTTTAATTAATTTCTTTGCCATCCACTGACCCAACAAACCAAATCATAAAAAGAATCCTTCTAACCCCCACCCAACCATCTCTCCATTTATTACTTAATTTTGTCATCTGTCCCTGCGGGTATCTGTCCATCCAACCACCAACCAAACCAATGAATCAAACACTGAATATCATAAAAACACAACATTTTTTTTGAAGATTGTGTTCATGTATGTTATTAACACAGACCCTAGACCAATTTGCACCCTTCAAAATTAATTTCAAAATAATCAATAAAATTCAAATCATTTCTATTTAGAATTGAAAACATTTCTAGTGTCACTTTCTAAGGGACTAAATGCTTTGGAGTAGAAGGTTCATGATCACAGAACACCCTTATTCCTGGATACATCAGTTCCAGTTTCGAGGACTGTCTGACATTTGAAGTTTCTCGCGACTCCCTTTTATGCATTCTGCATCGCTGAAATACATTATTCTGACTTCTTAGCCTGGAGCGAAACAGGGTGACGGTTACCCACTTCACGTTTTTTCTGCGAAAGAAACGTCGTTGCCGGCACACTGTTCTGAGCGTGCTCTGTAAGGAACAGCACGTTTGATGAAGAGCATGCATATTTCATACACATCAGCTCTCATTTGGGAGAAGATTAAAGAAGAAGAAGGGCAGAGCGGAAGGGCAGAAAAGGAAAGAATGCCGGGGTCAATGATAAGGGAATAAATTATATACAAGGTCTACCCATTATAAGCACAGATCCTTCAGCTTCCTCAGATGTTCCATTCAGATATCATTCTAATTATCAAAGTAATGCAATCACGTACCATGTTCACTTGAACACCCGGTCGTTTTTCTCATTTTCAGAGAATTTCGATTTCAACAGACGTTTTCATCCTGAAATATATTGGATATTGTAATTCAGTGTATTTTCCACCCCCCATCGTTCTGTCTCCATTTCTTTGCAGTCATCACTCTTCTCGGAAGGTATTATTTACTACATACTTGCGCTGATGTTCGCCCTAGGACAGCCTTTAACCACAGGGCAATCAAAGCAAACACAATCTCCCAACCAGAGTTTCAGAAAGAAAGATAAAAAACAAAAACCTTTGGGTTATGGAAAATTTACTTAATGCTAATCACGCAATAAAACTGTTACAGCTGCCTGCCACAAAGTGATCTTGGTGATGTTGGTGCTTTATACACAATCCCGATCATGCAAACACACTGTGATAATTTTTTTTTTTAAGCATGTACTACATAGATGCCAGCATAGAAAGACCCTCTTATTCCTTTGACAATCGGATGAGTGTTAGAAAACTGGATCCTCTGTAAACAATATGAACCAGTTACATTAGCCACAAAAAAAAACAAAACAGCTATAATATACATATTCTCCAACAGAATTCAATTTCACACCGATGGGAAGTCAGACCAGGAATTACTGATCAGATAATCAGTGGTGGGCATCAGGGTCAGCAAAACCTTCTCTGCTGGCCTAAACTTCATCACTTTTTAAATATTTTAATATTGTGTTTGTACATGAATTTGTAATAAATTACTCTCAATATTCTATTCTCTTCATTTCACGGCATTTCTCTCCGGTACTCAGATTTCAGCAGACGTTACGTGTTGCCGTTGTCAAAGATATTTATACTGTAAGTTTTGCGGCTGTTTTTCATAGAATGATTTCCATGCTGTTGATTTAACCGATCAGACCGAGATTTGGTCACTCCAAGGCCCCCCTAGCTGGCCACCGAACACGTCAGCATTTTCACGTCTTTTGACCGGATGGTCAGAGAGAGCACTAGTCAAAGCTCACAACCTGCAATTGTAGCAAACTGCACAAGCTCAAGTATGTTGGTGTTGATTTAACAGTTGTTTTTTCAAGAAATTGATTTGGTTGCGGATTCATTTACAAGACGGACTTTTCAAGAAACGATGGACATCAAGAGAAAAGGTCTGTTAAAGCAAGCACAAAACAGTAAAGCGTTTTCGTGAACTATTTATGCGTTCGTGTTTTCTTTCCTGTACAATTTCCTGCACAAAAACGCACAATTTGCCATTTATTTCAACTCTTTAGCCGCATTGCGATGAAAAAAAACCACACAAATGTATTTAATGAGGTTAATATCGATGCTTCTGCTAGAAATGATGTATGAGGTGGTGCAGCTGTGGCTACAGTGAAAGAAGACTTGAATTGTGTTTGCTGGGTTTTTTGCATTAGCAATGCCATTCATTCTCACTGTATAAGATTCCTGATGCAGCGCTCTGTTGTTCTGCGCTTCTCTCTATAATATTGACCGTTTCTATAACTGTGGTGTCCAAATGCTGGTATTAGGAGGAAAATTGATTCAGGTAGAACACCACTGAAGAGGCCTAGGTGTGAAATGCACAGCCCACCGCTACTTGAAACCAAATTCACCGTATTCAATATATACAGAATAACTGACAAGCTGGAAACATTATAGTTTGGTAAAGATAGTCTGTAATGCTATTTATGATCCCCTGCAGCACACAAAGGTGTTAGAACATATGCATTAACGTGTACCTGACCAACATACACCATTTCCAAGCATACAAAATGGCACTTTAAAGCCATTTACTTTGCCATTCAATCTGCCGTTGTATCAGCAAGGGTTACACTGTTGAAAGAAAATCCTGCATTACCACATCACACCCTCACAGAGTATCTACAGTGTGTTTTTGTACTGTATACTGTATACATTTACTCTCGTTCCCTTTCATTTATGACACACATTGATTTTAGTAAACATTTTACTCACTAGGCTGTTATAACACTCGAGTTTCCCCCTGGGATGAATAAACTGGGGGGGGGGGGGGCACGAACCGTGACTCAGAATCCATTAATCACTACCGCCATTATAGAAAATTAACTAACACCTTCAAAACCACATAATAGAAGCTCGAATTGCTAGCATGCATAAAGCCCGACTTCGAGAGCTGTCTAGCACCTGTCACATATGATGTGAAAAAAAGCCTGGAGTATGTGAATAATTCTGAAATAACAGACAGAGGGCAGATCAGATCAGTAGACAATGAGGATTGTGCAAGTGTGAACAAGTGTGTGTGTGTGTGTTAGTGCGACTGAGTGTTAGACATTTCTCAGTGATATGAATTAAAGATGACAGTGAGCTCTCTATGAGGATTCCAGGGGCAGTTTGATTCCCGAGGAGGGTGAAAGAGTGAAAAGCCTGCTGTCACTCATCCCGTCATCCATGCACTGTCCCGATATGCCCGGACTCTCAGGCTGGACTTGTTCAAATCCCTCGCACACCTGGCACCGAACACACACTTCGCCATTTTTGTCTTTTTTTTGTTATACAAGATTTCTATCTAGCGCTTTCTTTTCTGCCGAAACACCGCTGTCTGCTATCTGACCTTTCTCCTGAACGTCTTTATTCGGCATCTGCCATTTTGTGGCCATGTTCTCGCCGGGTCTGCTCTGTCACATAATGAATCGATAATCTTTCGCTTATCTGTTGGTGTCTTGCAGAGTGGCTCCAGATGTGCAAGCAAACAGGCTCAAAAAATGCGTGCACACCTACATGGCGAGAGAGAAAGATGTCAAGTGAAGAAACATTTAACACAGTCCTACAACCAAAAAAATTTTGTTTTTCTCTAATTTTCTATTTTTTTACACAATGGCACAATAGACTGTCACGAAGTAGGTTTACGGGAATCTGGTAGCTTAAAAATGCTAATGAGAAATCCAGAGGTGACCAGAATGTATTGGGGGAAGTGGAAATCCACAAGAGAACAAAGTGGGAGACTTAATTAAAATTTTGTGCACAGGAAAAAGGTAGTTGAGCAATCAAGCTTTTCATATAGAACATTTCAGTCACAGCTACAAGGTTTGCCACAACAGGCACTAATGCACTCGCATACCACCAAAGATGCGGCATTTTGAACTGAGCGCTGAAAACAAGCCAGATGGTCCCTATCCTCTTTGTTCTGGAATACATTCGATTTATCTGACCACAGAACAGTTTTCCACATTTTGAACGAGTTTCAGTCCTGAGAGGAGGGCGGTGTTTCTCGATCATGTTCACGGATGCCTTACTCTTTGCATGATAGAGATTTTTGTGGATGATCCGGCAAACTGTGTTCACAGTAGTTTCTATTACAGAATCATAACTGGAAAGCATCATGGAAAGTTGAAATCCACAACAGAGGAAAGTGCAAGAGTTGACTCTAATTTTGCAAAAGAGAGCGGAGCAATAAGGCATTTCAAAGAGGTCATTTCAGTCACAGCCACCAAGGTTTGTCCAGAGAATATAAAAAATATTTATAAATAAATACAAAATTTTGCTTCTCCCATTAGGGGTCGCCTTCCTTTTACCCTGAGAGAAGGTAGGACTAGTGGTAGAGGATGGAGGAAGCATGGTGTAGTATGGGCTGAGGTAAGTGCTGGGAGGTAGAGGGAAGCAGGTCTGAGACTGGACTTTACAGGCAAACATTAGCAGTTAAATGCAGGGATAGGAGAAGTACACACATCCTTCACTCAAGTAGAAGTACAAATACTCATGTTTAAAAGACTCTGGTAAAAGTTGAAGTACTGACTACACTTTTTCACTCAAGTTAAAGTAAAGAGGTTTGGGTTTTGAAATGTACCTAAGTAAAATGTAGCCATTCCTACTACCTGTTTAGTATCATGCTAGTAACTGGACCTCAGATTATAATATATTAATACAAAATCATATCAAATTTTGTTATCTAATGAATGTATCCTGACTGAACCTCCACCATAAACATGTGGAACTGCAGATGATGATCAGGTGATCAGTGATGTCTCTGTTCTCAGTCATGTTTACAGTCATGTTTTGCCTTGCTCCTTGTAAGATTTGTAGGCTAGCCTACGTCTATGGTGCGTGAGAGCCAGGAAATGATACACTAGTGGTAGGTTGAAAGAGACACGCAATGAAAAGAAATAGATTGATGGGCTGAAAACAGCATGCAATGAAAATAAATAATATCAATCACGTCACCTAATAGATTACAACTATTTAAACGGTTTACACAGTTCACTTGGCTTGCAGTTTCAAAGGCTGCATGGGTGCCTTGTGTTAATTTAACCGCACAATTTTTGATAGTGCTTAGAGCAATGGCTGGCCAACTACAAGAAGTTAGCACAGCATCTAATCCTCCACCTTTATACACTTTCACCATGCTCAAATCCTCCGTACCAATACTAGCATCCTTCTCTGTCCTGACTCTCACCTAAGGGACCTATAAAGCTAGCTGTGAAAGATCACCCCAGCTGTATAAAAATGCGCTATGACCCAGGACACGCCCCCTACATATGACAGTACCCCTTAAATCAGGAGAAAAACTTTATTTATAGAGACAGCGCTCTCCAGAGGGTTACCGTTATAACGGGGGGTGTAGGTGATGGACCAACGTCCGAAGGTAATACGTCTTTGTCAAGTCTGATAATCAGTGGAACTAACCTAGACGGAGAATGCCGCAGCGCTCCAAGAGGACGCGAGGTGAATTCGGAAGCGATCCTTTCGTTGGTGGGAGGTCTTTTGGAACTCATTTGGCCATGTCTTTTCCTGTGGAGCAATCTAATCTCATGCAAAATTCATAGGGATTTTGACAAGCGGGAAGGATATAGCCTGGCTTTCAGACAAATGATGTCATCTGGAAGAGATATGAAGTCTTGCTCCACCCATTCAGCCTATCCTTAACAGTGTATTAATTGGAGAAAGTGAAACCCTTGATTGCAACAGGTCTTTCAAAGGAATTTTAATTTACATGTGTTGTATCAGCAGCTCATTTGTAGTTTATCAGTATCAGTAGGTGATTATGTGTGTAGCTGAAGGACTTCCTGCTCTGACACGCTGCCATAAAGTGAACAAATACGTTCAGTTTCATCCAACACTGTGAAAAGATTTACTCTTGAGATCAGTGATAATGTGATCAGTCAAGAAGGAGTCGATTCATTTTATAGAAAAGCAAAATTTGGACTGTAGTGCAGGTCAAAATGTATATCAATGCTTTCTGTTTCTATAGCAACAAAGAGACATGTATGGTGGCGTGTCCATACACTCCTGGCCTAAAAGTCAATACAGTAGGGTACCAGTCTGTAATTTGTTCCAGGAAACTCGTGATGAGTGCTGAAACTGACGAGATCCAAACAAGTATTGTTTTTTACACAGTACTGTATAAAGAAGATACATTAAGGCTCCTTAAATTTTTCAATTTCACTTGCGATTTAAGTCACATTCATCCCACCCTTATACCCTCTCTTTTTCCACTTCCATTCTGGCTCTACTTAACTTGTATTGGAAACTTGTATTGCGAAAGCCCCATATGTAATTCTGTCAAGGTTATACTTTATTTATTAATCCTTTTTTTCTGCCAATTTTCTTGGATATACCATAGAATTTACAAAATATTTAAGATTTGATATTAGGAACAGAAATGATCACATTCGGGATGAAAATCGACTTTTGAAAACTCCAAAACTTGGGTTCTGGTTTACTTACTTGACAGCATAAGAAAACATTTTGTTAAAAACATGTACCATGAGTAAATGGAAAGTGAATAAAATAATACTTGAAATGGAAGATTTTTTTAAATGTTTTAAACCTGGTGAGAAAAGACCTCTCAACTTTCCACAAAGTAACACTTTCCTTTCTCTTAGCCAGTCTATTTTTTCAATAGTTACTCTGGTGAAAGAACACTAGCTGTGTGTCTAGCTGTCAGCTGTGGTTAAAGCCAGCAAAAAAGGTGCTTTAGGGTGACGGGGAACAAGTGAAAGGCTGTTGCTTTAATTGCAAACAGGTATAAAGTCAATACAGAGAGCAAATTGAAAATGGCACTCGAATAGGAAGAGGACACAGCTGGCTGCACAGATGAGAAGGATGGGAGACATAACAGTTAAGCATCCTGCAAGGTATAGGGACCAAGTTCTACTTTCTTTAATGTGAAAATATATCTCACTCTGTGTGTGTGTGTGTGTATATATATATATATATATATATATATATATATATACAGCTTGGCGTATGTAGTCGAGCACGTTTTTAAAGCTGCCGATAAATACACGGATTTCGTTCATGGGAAATTTCAAGCAGCTTATCCAGAGAAAAGCTTTTGTCCACAAACTTTTGTCCACATAGTGTATATTTTTTATAATAGCAGCTCATTTTTTCTCATTGTGTTGCATAATGTATTTTTTATTTGTGTTTATAGATTTATGACAAAAAGGTAGCCTATTTATGACCCATCCTTCTTAGGATAATTGCTGCCACAGGCTATATAGAGTACATGGGACTACATAAGGGACATTAATTTTGCAGCACTATAAGACAACATGAGCATTTAAGGATTATATAGCACTACAAAAGGAGTATGTAAAATAGCTATATCGTAGCTGTATTTTTTTGTACACAGCGTTTAAAAAAAAAATCATATTACAGAATGATATATCAGATGCACTCCTTTTACAGTTACATTAAATTTCATGGAACTTTTACAAAATTGTTGGTTCAGGTTATCACTGATATTACAGCAGCTATAAATTCTTACCCCCCTATTGGATTTTGTTTATTCTCTCAAAGACACACGTTTAATATAACTGTGGCAGAGATCTGCACGTTTAAACAATATTTATGGTGCGTATATTGACATGCTATATAGCGACTGCATAAAGGGATGGAAAAATGAAACATTTATTGACATGAATTATGGTAACACAGTTTGTCAGATCTCAGTAAAAATGACAAAAATGCTACAGGGTATAATTTGCATAATATGTCAAAGCCAAGGCCACTCACCATCTCTCTCGCCGTCTTTTAGCCACGGTACTATTTTAGGAAGAAAAAATTAACATTTGCTCAAGAAGCCAACGCAGTACAGTAAATAGTTGGCAGAGCGGTCACGAAAACCTTTCTGAAGATTTGCTCTCCGCAGTAAAACTGATGAATATTAAGGTTGACATTACCGAATGGATTACAATTTCAGCCCAATCAAAAAAACAAAATGGGCTGCAATGAGCGGTGACCTCAGCTAAATTGGCCACCAACGATCTCATCATTGCTCCAAATTCTAATCGGCCTCCCCTACAGTTAGGGTTATAATGATTGCACTAATGGTGAGAAAATTAAAGGGAAGCGGATTGAGGTTATGAGGATGTCTGGGATTCTAACTCTAGGGTTAACAAACCTTCTGTTTTTAATCTGGAGTTTAATTAAGAGCTCACTCACTCAATCTACTAATGTTTCTTCGCAAATTACTCAAGTATGTATGCATATATATTGTAAAACAGAAAAAAAAAAAAATGAAATAGTGTACACCTGTAAATTCAAATCAACAAAACACAACGACAAACAATGGACACGTGTGGTTGCATGTGTAGGTGTATACAACCGTATGCAAAACCTTGGTATGAGGTAGTTAAGGTAGCCTTGTGACCCCATTGGCCAAAATATATTTGATTCATTTTTGTAATGGAAAACTAGTAAGCAGAAGCAGATAAGCCTTATTAGGCCTTAATTGTCTCATCAAGGCCTGTTAGTCAGGTCAAGACATTCCATTAAAAACAGTTCCATTGTATCTAAAAGACTTCAAATCTATCAAAGCCTGCAATTTGCTCCTGTGGCGGGGAACTGTAGAGGTCAAGATTAAGAAGACCAGGAAATCTAAAGAACGTCTCTGTGAAAAGCTTGAATTTCCCTTTGGTTATTTACATGTAAAAATTTCTTATAAAACAAAAAAAAGTATAAAAACAGAAAACCTTATATTATACATTTAAAACATTTCTCAGGAGTTCCTTTAGAATACAGACATTTTTCCAAAGTCTTCCAGAGCTTTATATTATTTTGGCCTATTTATTATTTGTAGTTTCCTCTGATGTCAAAAAAGGGGGGAGTTGAAGACATACATCACCAGATTTAGCCAATGAAAAAAAGAATGCGGTGACGTGTATCTTTAACTCTTTTTTGACATCATAGGGCACTTCAACCAATAAACAAGCAGAGAAACTATGCATAGTACTTTAATAGCTACTGTAAGTTGATGTTAATTTTTAGGAGTCTCCAGTGTCAGTGCTTTGTCACACCCCTGGTAATCCCCCCTCACCAACCCTGCTAGGGGGAAGAAAAGAAGGAAAGAAAAAGAAAAACTTGTAAGCGAACCACCATTTATAGCTACTGTAACATTTTTTGATTGTTGAAGGAACAAACATTAAAAATAGAGCAAACTATAATTTGCTATTTGCAAACTATCAAACACTTCATGATGCTGGAGGTTAGAGCCACAGGGCGGTAGTCATTCAGGCAGCTGATGGTAGACCTCTTAGCAACAGGGACGATGACAATTGGTCTAAGGGAAAAAAAAAAAGGATTAGTAATAAAATACAAGCAACTACTGTTGATCCAAAATCTTTAACTGATAGAGTATGTAGGCTCTCTGTACTCCAGGGAACTGAGGTGTTTTATTGTAGTGTCTAAGCCAGTCAGGTGACAGGGAGTGAAGCTCAATGACCTGGTTTATATTATGTCTGCACAATTTCCCGTGAGCTCCTGCCCAAATGCCAGGATACCCTCCCTGAAAAAAGTCAACATTAAACAGCTAATACAGCAGCATTACCATACATCCTGTCCTCTCAAGGATTTTGTGTAAGGTTTTAAGATGAACAAAGAAAGAAAGAAAAGAAAATAACTGAACTCTAAATACAAAAAGCCCAAATGTAAATCTCAGAAATATAGATAAAACATGATGCATCCAGGAAGATGAGGAAAAAATTTCCAAAGTATCTTAATGGTGTCCCTGATAATAAGAACCTTGTAATAAATATCATTGCGTTTATTGTAGCTGAAGCTGATTCTGATAAACTCAAGTTAAAATCTCAGCCAGTTGCATAAGAATGATCAAGTACATGCTTGCAGAACACACCTGGATTAAAGAAAAGATCACAGTGTTTACAGTTAAATCATAAATCCACGGTGAACATTTAAATACGGGTTGAAAATGGCAGAAAAAATTTAGGTGAGTGTGAATTGTAAGGGCTTGGGTCTGAGAAACCACATAAACACTGTAGCTGACTGAATATAAATAGACGTAAAAGTCATGTCATGCCCCAGACACCTCTGGCAGTGTCACTAATGTCCCACACCTCTGCCAACAATATATCATACCCCATACAAGCTCTGTCTGTGTCTCTCGTGCCCTACAAACCTTTGGCAGTGTTTCTAATGCCCCATACATCTATGGCAGCATCTCTCTTAACCCACAAGCCTCTAATATGATCTCTGATGCCATACAAACCTCCAGCCACATGTCTCTTATGCTATGCATGTCTAGCAGCATCTCTAATGTTCCATATAATGCTACCAGGGTCTGTGATGCCCCACACACCTTTACCAGTGTCTCTAATACCCCAAAACACGTCTACCAGGATCTTTGATGCCCCACACACCTTTACCAGTGTCTCTGATGCCCAAAAACACCTCTACCAATGCCTTTGATGCCCCACACACCTTTACCAGTGTCTCTGGTGCCCAAAAACACATCAACCGGGGTCTTTAAAGCCCCACACAACTTAACCAGTGTCTCCAATGCCCCAAAACACAACTACTAGGGTCTCTGATGCCTCAAAACACAACTACTAGGGTCTGTGATGCCCCACATACCGTGAACAGTGTCTCTGATGCCCAAGAACACCTCTACCAGGGACTCTGCTGCCCCACACACCTCTACCAGGGACTCTGCTGCCCCACACACCTCTACCAGTGTCTCTGATGGCCCACACAACTTTACACCCCATACATCTCCGGCAGCATCTTGCATGCCCCACAGACCTCTCCCAGGATCTCTGATGCCCTGATGTCTTACAAGCCTCTGAAAGTGTCTCTGAATGTCTGGCAGCTTCCCAAATGTCCCACACACCTCTAGCAGTGTCTCTGGTGCCCCATACACCTCTAGCAATGTCTCTGATTCCACACATACCTCTAGCAGCATCTCTGATGCTCAATGCATGTCTAGCAGCATGTCTGATGCAACACACACCTCTGGCAGTGTCTCTGATGCCTTACAAGCCTCTGGAGGTGTCTCTGATGTCCCACAAACCTCTGGCAGCTTTTCAAATGCTTCACTCATCTTTGGCAGTGTCACTGATGTCCCACAGACCTCAGGGAGCATCTCTGATACCGCCACACCTCTGGCAGTGTGTCTCATGCCCCACACGCCTCTGGCAGCATCCACTGTGCCCCAGTCAAATTATTAAAGCCAATTCACTGACATGCCTTTCTGCTCATGGCAGTTTTTAAGTAATTATTTGAGTTGTTGTAAATTTTCTTTCAGCTTAAAACCATCTGGCTATTCTCTGACCTTTCTCATGAATTTGTTAAAGTATGAAAAACAATGTTCAGAAAACAGTAATTAAATTGAGATGCAACAAATCTTTATAGGATACAAATATTTCAAAATCTTTTTTTTATTTTTAATTAATGATCACGCTGTAAGATGATGGCATTTCAATAAATTGACTTTGGCAGTGATGAAATCTCTTAGCTTTGATGGACGAGAGAGGGAAGGCGGTCTAAATGTAAAAGTTATCCCTTAATGAGGGTCTTGGATGGTGTCCACAACGGTACTGTCCTCACTCTCTGTAAAAATTGTTGACTGAAAGCGTTAAGAAGAGTTATGTGGACATTGTTCATTTGCAGAACTTAAGAACTTAAGATTTATAAAGACCATAAGATATATTGGATCTTAAAAAAAAATGGACTAAGAGACAAGGGCATAATACTTTTGGGGAAGTTGCCTTCTGGAGCTAAACACCTAAACCTCACGTCCCCCTCCGCAATTTCTGAAAAAAAAAAGAAAAAATAATAAAAAATATAACAATGGACAAGGGGGTCAAATCAAATCAAATCAAATTTTATTTGTCACATACACATACATACAGAGTACGACATGGTGGTTTAGATTGTCCATAAAGTGTCCGTGTGCGGTATGGTGTGGTGTAAAATGTCCATAAAGTGTCCGTGTGCGGAATGGTGTGCTGTAAAATGTCCATAAAGTGTCCATGTGCGGAATGGTGTGGTGTAAAATGTCCATAAAGTGTCCGTGTGCGGAATGGTGTGGTATAAAATATAAAGTGCACTGTGCTGTGCGAGTCCAGAGTTTAAAGTGTCGTGGTGCGAAAGGTGAGATATTCAATTCAATTCAATTCATTTTTATTTGTGTAGCACTTTTAACAATGAACATTGTCCCAAAGCAGCTTTACACAGATAATGTGGTGATTAAAAGTAAATATGTTCTTTGTAAGTTCGTTTGTCCCTGATGAGCAACTGTGGCAAGGAAAAACTCCCCGAGATGGCATAAGGAAGAAACCTTGAGAGGAACCAGACTCAAGAGGGAACCCATCCTCATCAGGGTTGCACCGAATGTCCATTTGAAGCAGATATACAATGTTGCGGAGTACAGTGATGACGATCAGAAGCGAACTGTATTCCTGAGTCAGTGTAGCAGACTGTTGACATTAACTACATGTACAGAGAAGAAGTGTGATGATGGAGAGAGTGGGCCAGTTTTTAGATCCTGGGTGTTTCCTGGTTTAAACTCCGAATGGTCTGCAGGACCTGCAGGGAGCAGAAGCGTTTCCCTGACCGCGACAGAGAAAAGAGTACAGATGTACATGTTTCCATTAACCAAGCACAACCACTTTCAGCCAATTAATAAAGCACCCTTAGCATAGTTAGAATTACTTTTATTTAACACTCAGTTTATTTATTTATTTATTTCCATCAAAATGAGTGCAGATGTAGAGAAGGTAAACCTGCCAAAATCCTCCAGCCAAGTCCACCAGTACTCAGAGGTGGAAAGAGCATTAAAATATTCTACCAGTAAAATTAATGCAACTTTAATTAAATTGTGCTTAAGTTAGGGGGGGGTCTAATGTGAGTTCTGCACTTTTGCAGCAAAAAGAAATCTGCTGTTCTAACGTCATTTTGTGATAATGAGAGAAATCGCAACCTCAGATCCAGAATTTAGACAGTGAGCACACACATTTCGATTCGATTCGACTGCATTTCGCTTTTAGAAAAGTCTGCATCACTGCCGTCTGTCTTGTCCGTCTTCATCTTTCTTTCTTGTGAGTTTAACGTGTTTGTTCTCCGTACGTCAATTAATCCGTGCAGTAGTTTCTGTGGCACGATTTGTTTTCCCATTGCATTATTTTTATTTGATTTCAATATTTTTTACTCAGTAATAATTATGATTTAAAATGTAGTCAAGTACAATGCTTGTAAACATACTTTAGTAAAAGTAAAATAAGATTTTAAAAAATGTACACAAAAAATCTACAGTAACATGAGTTTTGCCAGTACTGTAGTGGACACTTCAGGACCCTTTACAGGCATATTTAAGTGTCTATTGTCAATATATGGACAAGTTAAAGAGCATTTGCACCTTATACAGTATTGTAACATATTAAACATATTGTGTATTTGTATATTAATATATTATTGTTTAGATGTTAACTGCATTTCATTGGCCCTGTAATGATTTTCACTTGAAGCTTAAACAAAAGCCTAATTAGCATAGGCATCATTTTTGTAACTAACGGTAGTTTGTTCGTATTTGAGGAAATAGGGCTGAACAGGTTTAAAAACTTCTTCATGCATGTCTTAAAAAACGATAATAGCTGCACAGAAGGGATTTTTAAAAAGAACTCAGTAGCTGCATTCATTTTCAATTATGAACTCAATTGAAGGAGTATTTTATTCAATTCTGGTGTAAGACACACCCATTTCTGATTTGAAATCTAAAAACAGATAAAAATAGGAATATTTATCGCACTTTAAACAGATACAGATAGCAGCAGTGTGTTACACTGGTACTATATTGTGGTTTATTACAAGAAGGAAGCCCCAGAACCCTCCCACCCCAGTTTCCCTTTTTTATTCAAGCAGCTAAAGCAGTCTTCACGACAATTTGTGTGCATGGCTTTTTCCGTGTTACTGTCAGCCCACATGGTTGCACAGCCCGGGCGCTTGTTTGAGAACTTGTCAGCGCAGTTGCATACATGTCAGCGTGCACGCCGGGTACTCCTGTACGCTGCTCGTCTGTCCCCGTGTCAGCACGAGCCGTGAACAAGGATTGTCAAGCGCCAGACAACTGTGACTAGACACAGCGTAGTAACAGGAATGCCTCTGCTGAGACACTGGGTACTTCGACGCCAACGAATGGGTCAGAGTCACTGGGACAAAATAATAAACATTTGCAATCAAAGCAAACTTTGCGAACAAACTCTTTGGAACGCTAAAGAAGGGACGGGACACGAATCTCATGGCATTGGGAGAACGGGGAAAAACTAGGTTATAATAGGGAGCAGGAGAGCCCTGTAGAGCTCGAGTTAGGAAGATGCTTAGATAAAGTGGGTCTTAAAAGCTTACCGAGACACATTATAGACCTGTCAAACCTGTGCGAGAAATTAGAACAGGAAAAAGCAGGCCTGCTGCTATAAAAACGACTGCTTATACTATGCAAAGCCTTGGAGAGATCTAAAAACATAGATAGGGACGTGATAAAAACGAGCGAAGGAAACGTCACGCTTGAGTTGATACGAGTATAAATATCGGCGAGTAAAACTTTTTTTCTTTTTCTTCTATGGTTTTGGATGGAAGCAGGAGGAAATTAGGGCAGAAACTAAGAAAGAGATGTAAATAACGATGAGCTTTCCTAGCGTTCCAGTGTCAGGCTAGCGCTTCTTATTTAAAAAAAAGAAAAAAGTGACTATTCATATTGAGATAATAGTACTCTCACCTTTTTTTGCAATTATTATTATTAATAGTGGCTTTAATAAACAAATTAAGCACAATTCGATAATGTAGATTGTGTTAATGACTGTAAAAACGCAACTGATCTAAATGTGGAGTGTCTGATACAACAATAACAATGAAACTGTTGCTTTAACCAACCGAATACAACCAATATTGTGGGCCGCCATCTAGCTGGCACGCAATAACGTTCGACATTTTCACGACTTTTCATTGGATGGTTAGAGAGCTCACTAGTCGGAGTTCGCGAACGACATCTGTAGCAAACTGCACAATCTCAAATATATTCGTGTCGATTTAATAACTGAATACCACAATGGCTGCCAGAGGTGTAGAAATTGATTTGGTCAGAGATACACCTTGCAAGGACATTTACAAGATGGACTTTTCAAGAAAACCTGGACATTGTGAGCAAAGGTTGGCCAAAGCAGTTTGAAACAGTTGTTAAACTTTCCATAACAGACAAAAACACACAATTTCAAATCCAAAGGAAAAACGAATGCATAGAAAAAGAAATGCGCGGAAAACCCGAGGTCATTGTATGAGGTCAATAACAGAGAAAGAAGACTTGTTGAATTGTGTACATTTGGTGTCTTGCTTCTGTTAAACCCTGTTTCTTTATGATATTGATAGTTTCTATAGCTGTGATGTCATAATGATGGTGTTAAGAGGTGGACGTTTTCAGATAGCACACCACTGAAGGCTGAGGTAGGATTCCATACATATTCACCGCGGCAGTCTTTCTATAAAGATGGATGTGTATTTTGGTTCAATCTTTAAAGAATTGGCAGTCTGAGAGTATCATCACACTTCATGTTCAAACTCCGCCAGAGCTTCCCTAACGCCTTAAACAAGCCGCCGGGCCGTTATCTGTGATGCATTATTTATGCCTTTGGTAGTTAATTAGTGGCCTGACGGACTGGAGGTCGGACAGGCTGATGAGCTGCACAAGGGGCCTGGAGAATCTGTCGTCAAAACTCTGTCATCAGCTAGCTGATGTGAGGCCTGTCATACTGAGAGATGAGAGACCGTGTAAAGCTGGCAGACAAGTTAGGTCTCCAAGCTCAACTAAACGTTCAGCTACCAACCGTGTCCAGCGCTGTCATAATCGCCACCAAGAGACGACGCATCATGTTAGATGACTCGTAGGAACCGAATGAGAAAACTGCACATCAGTGAGTTTGATATTTGATATTGATAGTGCAATCTTTGAAGTAGTGGTATGCTATATTTCTACAATAGAATATCCAATTTTACACACAACGCCAATCTGACGATAGGAGCAGAGAACGCCAAATTCAAAAGCTTTAAACCTCCATGCTAATACAATGCACTTAGATTGCTAATTAGTCAAGCTGAGTCTTTGCTAAAACTCAATTGCATCACTATGGTTTTATTGCATTCGAGGTCTTTGAACCCAATGAATTTGAACTTCAAAATCTAAACAATAATGACTGAAAAAATAAGCTAGTCTTGGTAAAAGCGCTAGCAGTTCTGCCCCTGTTTTAACAGGAACAGCAAAACCTATAGGACCAACCAATAACTGATTATTGCTCAGCAAATTACACATGTTAAGTGTGTTGCGGGATTTTACATCCGCCTAATCTCTACATGTCCTGGGAAATTAAAAGACCACATTGTTCACATAAATCGAAGACGCCAGCGCTCAACTCAGCTCAGCATGATGAACGTCCACACACAATAGTTCATTCGAAATTTCTGCTGAGTGTGTACATTAGACATGTAAATAGTTCATTCAAAATCTCATGAATCTTTAATACTATTAGAGTGGGGTGTTACGCTAGTCTGAGGAACTGGTACGGTTGTAAAATACAAACAATGGGTCAATTACTAAGCAAAAAAAGAGTACAGAGAAAGATTCTGCTGTGCTACATTTCTGGACGCCCTAAAATAATGACCTAGAGGCAGAATATTATCCTCGCTCGAATGCCATCAAGCTCGCTGATATTCAAAGGGGCAAATCTTACATTAATAATTTGTGGGGCCACTCTGATTAAGACAAATAGATATGTTCAGCTAAAGCATATGAATGTTTGGACATGAACAGGCCATTTTTGCAGCACTAGAAACAAAATATTTCTAAGACCATTTTAAACACATCAAAAACATTTTTCATTTCCATCTGAGAATTACGAAAGAAAATAAAAATGCTAACCTGTGTTTTAGTTTACATCCCCCAAGCACTGAAAATGCTTAACATGTAGCTTCGGAAAGTGAATTATAAAAAACATTGAATATTGTGGGTTTTTTTCACAAAACAGGAGGGCGTGTAAAGAAATAAACTGTAAAATAAAGAACGGATTAGCATGCTAGACGACTTGGTTACTCAGATGATGCAATCAGAATGCAAGGACGTTTCCTGAGAATCTTAGTGAAAAATATACACCATTTAAAAACCATGCTCGGGCTCAGTACGAGAGATCTCAGTTGTTGTTAGCATATCATAAGCGAAGCATCGTAACCAGTTACAATATTTTTATTATTCATTGTTGAGTTTATTGAATTATCTATTATATCGTGCCAATAGACAATAGCTTGACAAAAACAACTCCCACGCATTCTTCTTTAAACGAGGTTTTCTTGCATGATTCAATGGATCTAATGGGACTCCTATCATAGCGTTGCTTATCTCTCTTTTTTTTTTTGGTATTTCAGCAGGTTTGTTAATTTATCCATCAGAATTCATAAACTAGGCCATGCTTTCTTCTCTGTATAACAGTATAACACTGCTCTGCTAACTTTGCCTGTAGCCAAAAGAGGCCATGTGGGTCTCCCCACCGCTAACACAGATCAGCTAACAGAGCAACACTGGGAACGGTTCCTCTTTACCGACGTCTCCTTTTTCCTGCTGGGTAGGGCCCTGCCATCTATTTGACTAGCCTATTTAAAGCACCGCTCAGCATGTTCCTCTGACCTGTTCGGAGACATCACTATACACATCGGTCCTACCGAGACCTGCTGCACATGCCTGAGTAATGTGGCATCTGCAACCAGAAGTGGTGTCCCAGATTTGGGAAAGGTTTGGCAAGGCAGGGTTTGGAAGTGATGTTTCTGCTTATTAGAGCCAAAAAACATGTATGTTATGGGTAAGGCTCTAAGTTAGAAGGTTCAAATCAGAAGATAACAGGTTTCAAACCCCAGCATTGCCACCCTGCAACTGTTGAACAAGGCCATTAACCTTTCTGGGACTACAAGGGACAAGGAAAATAACTTCACCATGCTGTAATGTTTAACGTAAATGAGGCAAATGATCGCGTCTTCTCGAGTATGTCGGCCATTAGAGTATCACGGAAAATATCTTGAGGGATTAAATGCTTTCTAAACAGCGCCAATCTCAATGGATGAGGAATGCCTTGGAGATAAGCTCACCTTATATGGATTTGTTGGTCGGATGAACACTGGGTTTCCACCCAGGATCAAATTAGTCAATTTTCTATCCAATACACTAACTTTGGCCTGAAGGTACGAAGTGATCCTTGGAACCACCTTTTAAAGAGAGATGTCTGGCTGATGCTCCCTGGTTGTTCCTGGTCACCTCTCAAGCTGGAGGTTAAAATGGGGAAATCAGAGAAAAAATTACCCCTCCCAGACCAGCAGTCATATTAAATACCTATCTTATCCGACATCAAGTCTGATGGTAAGGTGTTTTCTCATCACATTGTGGCAAATGTTATCCAGATGATCCTCACAAATGATGGAGGATCATTTAAATTGAAAACTAGCCACATATACAGTACAGGTATGACTATGATTTGTTGAGGAACACACTGTATAACCAAAAGGGTTCTCTGTTACATTATATGGACAAGCATTTGTGGACACCTGATTCGTATATTCTTTTTGAGAATACTATTTAATATTTAGTCCCTGTTTACTGTATAAGAACCTCCACTCTTCTGGGAAGATGTTTCGCCAGATTTTGGAATGTTCCTGTGGAGATTTGTGGTCATTCAGCCACGAGGGTGTTACTAAATTCAGGTACTGATGTAGGTAATATGATGAGGACTGGGATGCAGTCAGCATAACAATTCATCCCAAATGGGGTCCAACAGGGTATGAGGTCAGATCTCTATAGCAGACCAATCACGATCTTTCAATACAACCAATGTAAAGCATATGTTCATGGAGCTGGCTTTGTGCACAAAGGCATTGACATGTACCTACCTGTACCATTTCTCATTTTGCTTACTAGGACAGGACTTTATTGCCATTTGCAAAGTCTAGTATATGTACCCTCTATCCATTCTATTCAATGTTATTACCCGGCTTCTACCTTTCGAGGGTATGTAGGTGAACAGTGCAAACACAGCATTGTCAGTAATACACTTCAGCATTACCATCAGCCATGAAGGAGTTAATTACACGCTTGTTAAAGATGCATAAGCCTAATGAAGTTCAATAACAATGGCTAAATTATCTGTCTGCCTGATATCTCCATACATCATATTTCTGTGACTCACTCCTCTATGAACCAATTAACTGCATGTTTGATTATCTCTCAGAAATGGATCAAAATCAAAATGGATTCGTAATAAAAACGAACACTTTGTAACAGGTCTGTGACGTCGGAGTGACGTGGGGCCGCCTTCCCGTGGGCTCACCACCTGCAGGAGGGACCGTAAGGGACGGTGCTGTGAGGATTGGGCAGCAGTCGGAGGCGGGGGCCTGCTTAGACCTGCTTAGATTTGTCTCCTTACGGAGACAAATCCTTTTACTATTTAAAGTATTTTTTTTAATGGGATCTTGTAACAAAGTCCACACTATTGAAATTTCCCCACTGTGGGACGAATAAAGGTATAGCTTATCTTATCTTATTGAAGAAATAATGGTTTCTTCAGGAAGTATGGATGCACACCCTGCGGTCTTTCCAAGTTTCCAACCTAGTTTCCTGCTGGAATTTGATGCATAGCCTGCAAATAGATGCTTATCAACAGCCATGTTTTATACTCAAGTCAAAAGGAAATCTAATTGTATAAACCTAATAAAATTTCACATGTACAGTGAGAAGTGTTCTACTGAACAATCCTTATATAAGAACAATGCAGTTCTGAGCAGTTAGACTGAATTATTCAGAATTATTAATTATGCCTGTATTAAATCAACATGTGGCCTAAAATAGACATAGGGTCTAAAACACTTTCAGAGCTTCAGCATGGTTCTATCACATTCAGAAGACCAAACAGAATAATATCACAAATGTATATATTATTAAAAGAGTTTAAAGTCTTGTAAATGTGTGTCCAAAGACCAGAAGGCTAATGATCAGGGGTCAAACTTCCTCGCTTTCTTCTGACACCTAAATCCATCAGATATACTAATAATAATAATAGGTTCCCTGGTGGTCTAGTGGTTAGGATGCGGTGCTTTCACCGCTGCGGCCTTGGTTCGATCCCCGGTCAGAGAACCAACCCCAGCCATTAGGGTTGCACAAGCCAGAGCACTCGTAGTCTCGGTCCCAAGCCCGGAATCAATGGGGAGGGTTGTGTTAGGAACGTAAAAACGTGCCAAATCAAACATGCTCCCTTATAGGAAAAGCCAAAAGAAAGTTTATACTAATAATAATAAGTATTAAGTAATATACATATATATAAATAAGTAATAAACACTTCTAGACTACAGGTATATAGCTTTTCGGGGGCCAAGCACTAAAAGAGATTCTATGTCATCTTTCAAGCTATCGTAATTGAAATATCGAAAATGTAAAAATATTTTGTATCCACTACATTGTATGGAATGTAAAAAAATATACATAAATTAATTAATTAAAAAAAAAGCTCATACTCTGTCTATTTGACCAAATTGTAATTACTATATAAGTCAAATTTCTGAGAATATGTTGTCATTTCTTATAATATAAACTGGAACATTAGAAGTGTCTGTTTATATTAGTGTTTCTATCTAATCAGATTTCAGCCAGGTTCAGATCACCAGGGTTGAAGGAATCGGCTGTGAGGTCTTAAATATCAGATTTCAAGTTGGTGACACCGGGGCCTTCTAGCAGGCATACAATAATGTCAGCGTTTTCACATTCTTTGACTGGATGGTCGGAGAGCGCACTAGTCAAAGTTCACAAACCGCATCTGTAGCAATCTGCACAAGCTTAAATTGTATTAATGTGGATTTCATAGCTGTTCTGTTTTTTTCCACAATGGCTAACAAAGGAGCAAAAAAAACATTTTTGGGCATTTCCTCTTACAAGAACATTTAAAAAAAAATGTGAGAAAAAGCCGGCCAAAACAGATCAAACAGTTGTTAAGCTTTTTCATTAAGCATGTATACTTTTGTGTTTTCTTTCCTGTATAATTTGCACAAAAACATACAATTTGCTTCATTTCCAAAACCCAGTAAAATCGTATAGCATGCGGAAAAATGCAAAACCTGGGGCATTTTATAAGGGTAATACTGATGCTTTTGTGTATCCCCTTCACTCCTCCATAATGACATCACGGAGCTGCTGGATGTTAAACACATAGCGCTTCGCCACCTTCCGCTTGAGGATGCCCCACAGGTGCACTCCATCACCTTCACCTTCAGTAAAGCAGTTGTCATCTTGGTGGCATGTTTAGGGTCATTATTATGTTGGAAAACTTCTGTTCGGACAAGTTTCTGAAGGGAGGGCATCATGTTCCACTTCACAATATCAAAAAGCTTCACAAAGAACATGTTGGAATCCATGTTTCCTTCAATGAACCACAGAGTCCCAGTACCAGCAGCACTCATGCAACCCCAGACCATGTTGCTACCCCCACCATGCTTGACTGTAGGCAAGACACAATTTTCTTGGTACTTCTCACCAGGGTGTCGCCACACACAATGGGCCACACATGATGGACACCATCTGAGCCAAACAAGTTTATCTTAGTCTCATCAGACCACAGGACCTGGTTCCAGTAATTCATGCTCTTGAACAGGTTTTCTTCAGCAAACAGTTTGGGGGCTTCAGAAGAGGCTTTCTTCTGGGACAACGGCTTTGCAAACCGATTTGTTGCAGTGTACAGCTTCTGCAACCTCCAAAGCAATGCTGGTAGCACTCATACATCTGTTTTTTGAAGCAGCTTTTGCACCTGACACACTGCATGAGGACTCGACTTCTTTGATGGACC
Organism: Silurus aristotelis; assembly: GCF_946808225.1. Lineage (NCBI taxonomy): Eukaryota > Metazoa > Chordata > Actinopteri > Siluriformes > Siluridae > Silurus > Silurus aristotelis. The sequence continues at coordinate 3,492,216 of NC_139577.1, read as the reverse complement.
CTTATTTTCCGAGTGGAATCCATCTTGCAAACCTCTGTATGACCTTGACCACTGAACTGTAACTCAGGATGTTTCTGATCTTCTTAATGCCTCAGCCATCTTTGTGTAGAGCAACAGTTAAAATTTTTAATTCCTAGGAGAGTCTTTAAGCTGAGGTCCATGTTGAACATCCAGTGGTCAGTATGAGAGAATTGTACTCAAAACACCAAATTTTAACTGCTCTAATACAAGATACACACATTTGTGTGGTCTTGTCAAGCAGACAAATACATGAACATGATAAATAAGACATGTGGCTTTGCATGGTTACACGACAAAGCTGTTATCACTTAGGGTTGCCAGCTATTTCAACAATCGCTGTATGTTGAGTTATTTTTAGAGGACAGTAAATCTGCACTGCTATACAAGCTGCACTCTACTCTAGATATTTCCTAAATGGGCATTTTATTGATTGAACAATAAAAAAATGATTGAAAGCAACATCTGAAAAAATTGTATCATTTATTTTTAAAACCTTATACGTTTACTCACTTCATTCATACTTTAAATGCGTCTGAATATGTAATATAATTTAATAATCTTGTTAAAAAATTTAAATAAGCAATATAAGCCATCGCATAACTGAGGCTGATTTTGATAGCTATTGCATTAGAAGAATGACGTCTTCAGATTTATGCTGGTGTAATTTCATCATGTGTCACGTCGTAGACGTGAACACCACAAATATTTCAGTTCCAGTTTTCTCGCCACATGAGCAGAATTATGGTTGAACTTTTAAATAGTGTTCTTCTGTGAAGCACAAACTCTAGTCTTTACAATTTTAAGAGAAATGTCTATATATTGCCAAGGGCAGCCCCTTTCTCGATGCAGGCTTTACCTCGAGTGCCTGACAAAGTCTCTCATCAAAGAAAACATCCAAAAGGGAATATGAAATGAGAAGAGGGGAAAATAAGAAAGGCAGACAGGAAGGAGGAGACACGCAAGCAACAAAAGATGGAGTGGGAATAGAAGCGACTTGTGTTTTGCCATCTCATTAACATCGCTTCCCGAGCGTGGCGCTAATCAAATCTAAGATGTACAACAGTGTCAGGAGAGAGTGATTAGCATACAAATAAAGTTGCTTTGCTAGCTGGGTTAATGAGCTGGTAATGTAAACATGAAAATAAAGTTATGATTTATAAGTAAGTCGAGATAATCTTTTAAATCTTAGTCCTGTTTTTTTGTGTTACCGTCTGAGTAGTAAAGTACAGGCATCGTATTTATTATTTATGTTTCAGTTGCTTATGGTTAGCCAGAAAGTTATAGCGTAGGATCGGTCGAAATTCGAAATTCAGTGATCCAAATCAAGCAACGGAGAAGCAAACAAAAAAAAAAAAACACAAGATAGGTTTGTTGTTTTGTGACTCTACACTAGCCATCCTTCTATATCATTTACATTTTGCAGAAGACCTTATTCAGACAGATTTTCAATTATATAATTTGCAGCATACAACTAAGCAGTTGAGGATTAAGGGCCTTGCTCAGGGGCCAAGTGGCCCAGCAGTGGTAGCTTTTTTGGAGATGGGATTTGAACTCACAATCTTTTGATCAAACCAAATCCAACATTCTAACCACTGAGCTACTTTTTACTTTCTCAAATCATAAAAATACTTGAACTGTATATATATATATATATATATATATATATATATATATATATATATATATATATATATATATATATATATAAATTTTTACTTTTTAATTTTTATTTTTTTTTTTATTTAATTTTATTTTTTTTATGTATGTTTATTTAACCCCAAATTGAAATAGAATTTGAAATTGTTTTAATGCTTATAAGAGGAATTCTATTTTTATGTTATTTAGTGGAAACTCCAACAGTGTGGGTCTCTGCTGATCGCCTCCTACTGGACCTTTTATTAGTGGCATGTTGTGTCTAGTGGACACCACTAAAGACCAAAAAAACACCTCTGGCACCTTGAAGATCAGCATGGAGGTTTCTACAGCACACCATTAAAATGTCATTAAGCATCTAGACTCCTGTATGTTTCTACAATAGATTAAATGCATAACGCCTAATAGCTTGTAATGGACTTTGTCATGGAAACCATTAGAATGTCTGGAATGGATTCTTTTTTTTTTTTTTTTTTTTTTGCATCCTATCCAATGCAATGATGCAAATCGTTTCACAGAAGGTATCTAGTCTCGATCTGACCCAATAAGACTATTATTGCTGGAATTCTTGCAGTAATCTCTCCGGGCTCGGTCTTCCTGTCAGCACATGCTCAATATGCTGCTTCAGGACGTCTTGTTGCTCTTTTGGATGAGCCTAAGACAATGTTTTCCCATTTGCACCACGCTGTTATGTCTGTGATCAGCAATGAAAGTGCCTGTTCCGACGTGGGTGGAGCTGCGCATCGGGCGAATTGGCTGTCGAAATACTTGGACACAATGGGATTTTCACTACAGCGTCGATCCAGGACTGCACAGGGATACCGTCTGTGTGTGTTTTACTCTCAAACTGTTCAGCCGTTTACCAATGTCAGGCTGTAGAAGACTACACACTAATAGTAGTGCGCTAATGTAGTACAGTGAAAATTAAAATACAGATATTTGCTGTATATTGACCTCAATAAATACAATAAGATTGAATGGGAATAGAGCTTTGAATTGAGGAAAAAAAAAATAACCAAGATAAATGAAAAGCTAACACCCCCCTTTGATGTGTAATATGCAATTATGAAAAGATTTGACTGAAAAAAGTATTTATTAACATCTTTTTTATCATATTTTAGAATGAACCATTTACATTCAAATGTATGAATTACAACTAACAACACATATATAATATATGCAGTCAGACACAACCCCTGTTCACATTTGAGCAACGCTGTGCACTAGACCAGTTGTCTTCAACACCAACATGGACCAGTTTGTTTTTTAAAGCATTGGCTGGTGGGGTGTGTGTATATGGGGGAGAGGGTTGATTATTTATAACATATCTCTCAGAACTTATAAGAATTTACATGAAACTGTCAAATTACTTCTCCAACAAACTAAAATAATTACCTTACAAAATAGTAATAATCATTATTTTACTGATATCCTACAAGTATGAAAACGATGTTATTGTATATTGTGCCATAAGTAAATGTGGCCCCTTTAAAAGCCTTTAAAAGATTGCTCTGTATTCTACAGCCATTTTTCTCCCCAGAACCTTCATGCAACCCGATAGCAACTCTTTCATGGCCTAGTACCCTGTCCTTGGGACCTTTCGGGGAGTCCAGAGGCCTTTTGAGACCCTCTGGACTAGACTGATGCTAACTAAAATAGCAAGATTATGGACCACTGCAATGTAATGGCATACTTTTAATTTGATCACATGACCATTTTAATTTGCACCAAAATTTAAGTTTAAAACACCTGCATAAAATTGTCATTGATTGTAAACTGATTATAAACTGGGTTCAGTGGTTAATTATTCCAATAGACACCAACAAGGTTTATTGATTTGTAAAAGCTTGCCAGTGGCCCATGAGCTGGAGTCTATAGTTCACACTATATGTGTGTGTGTGTGTGTTGTGTTTAATGAAGGCTCACTGTAACCATGGTCAAAGACCTACACTGCTTTTCTTCACTCATGGTAAACAGAAATCGCTGAACACTGCGAATTCCTATCCATTTCAATGACATGACACAGCTCATACAAATGCTGTGTTTATCACACACTGTATATTTAAGATGCTGAATCATGCAACGTCTTGTGTACATTAGTCCCAATTGTGATTTGAATTCCTAAATATAGGAAATGATGCCAAATGAGAACATAAGGAGCATAGAGGAAAGAAGTTTCCAAACTAATGAAGCACATGTGATAACAATTCCCGTGGACTCACCACCTGCAGGAGGGACCGTAAGGGACGGTGCTGTGAGGATTGGGCGGCAGTCGAAGGCGGCTTAGACTGCTGCCCCTGCGACCCTAATTACGGATAAGTGGGAGAAAATGAATGAATGAATGAATGTGATAACAATGGTATCATTATTGTTTATTATATACCATATAATAGATATTATACTTACTATATTATAATTGATGCTACAATTGATTATACAATATTTTGTGTACCACACGATGTATGTGCCAATATATTCAAATCTACACAGTGTTGGTTGCTTAACAGGTTATCAATCAATGTACTATGTCAGTATGTTTCTTTATGTCCTGTAAGTCTTTCTATTCTATTCTTTCATCCTTTTGTTGTGTATTGTGTTAAAGTAGTGAAGAAAAGAGTGCAGGCAGGGTGGAGTGGGTGGAGGAGAGTGGCAGGGGTGATTTGTGATAGAAGAGTATCTGCAAGGGTAAGAGGGAAAGTTTATGGGACTGTGGTGAGACCTGAGATGTTGTATGGATTAGAGACAGAGGCATTGAGTAAAAGACAGAAGGTGGAGCTGGAGGTAGCAGAGCTGAAGATGATGAGGTTTTCGTTGGGAGTGACGCCGATGGACAGGATTAGAAATGAGTTTATTAGAGGGACAGCACATGTAGGATGTTTTGGGGACAAGGTAAGGGAGGTGAGATTGAGATGGTTTGGACATGTGCAGAGGGGGGGCATGGGGTATATCGTTAGGAGAATGCTGAGGATGGAGATACCAGGAAGGAGGAAAAGAGGAAGACCAAGGAGGAGGTTTATGGATGTGGTGAAGGAAGATATGTAGGTAGTGGGTTTGGAAGAAGCAGATGTAGAGGACAGAGGGGTATGGTACCCTTAATTGGAGAAGCCGAAAAATAAAGAAGAAGAAGAAGATAAAAAAAATTGTGTATGTAACTGTATGTTTCAGTCAGTGTAACAGAAAAAATAAACTTTTGTTTACGATCATCAAAACATTCGATTTGTGTTTCTAATGACTCATTAAATGCTTATGGAAACCCAATTCATGTTGAAAATCTTGGAAATCCACTGCTTATTCACTGTTATCAATGAAAAGAAATCAATCTGAAATCTGCAGCATAATCAAGTTCAGAAGGCACCTCCAATATCAGCATAAAAAAAATAACAAAACGCATTTCTTCTCAAGGTGACTTTCAGGCAAAACTTTCAACTTGCATTGTGTTGTTTTTTTTCCCTTCCACTAGATTTTATGCTTCCTCTGTGCATTCTTTTAGCTGTATTAGATGTGTACGCTTGTGTTGATGTGGCCTGACTGAGGTCATTTAGCATTCAGAAAGATCCAAGATGACATTAGCTTTTTTCTTTCGATTTTTTCCCCCTCCCTCTGTACTGCCAGGTGCGGTACAGCCTGGGACACGGATTTCCAAGTGTCTTTATTAATAAGCCAAACGGGAGGGTTGAGGGATGTTGGCAGCGAGTACTGGCGCCTCTCCATGCATTAGCAGTGTTCACGCTGTAATGCTGCTGCTCCTTCAGTCTCAATTTGCATCAAGCAACAGGAAAGCCCTCGCCTCATAGTACACACACACTTCCTGTAACTGGCATTTATTAAAAGTCCCATTTATACGTTTTATTTAATAAAACTGCATTTTTTCTATTATTGAGGGGCACCATTGAAGTTATTGCATAAAGAAAACTAGTTGAAAGAACCGTTACAGTAATACGTTCTTTGAGCTACGTGACACCTTCATAAATCCTGCGTGATAACTGACACGCACCTGCTTAAACAACACGTGTCTGCTGCTAAGCGTTTGATTGGTTTTGATGCTGACCTAAACGCCTGAGAGTTTTGCCTCACATTAACACAAGTAAACAACTATTCAGACCCAATATTTAGTATTTTGTTCCACCACCTAAAGCGTTTCATGTCCCTTGATGTCTGGAGTTTCATAAGCGTGGTCTTCAATATCTTGAGAGAAACTGGACAAGCCAGGTGAAAAATACAAAAGAGAGGGTTGATGGAGTCTAAATGCAATGAAGGTTGTATGCTGTATGCTGATCAGGAGATTGTACTCACCCCAGTGTGTCAGTAAAAAACACAGCACAGGATCCAGAACAGTCAAACAGTCTTTACTGGGATTATGGATTTGGCCATGTGTGTCGTGTGTAGAAGATCTAGTAAACATCAGCTTCCAGAAAGAGATTACAGATGAATGAAATTAGTGTACACAATCTAGTGGAAACTCTTCCCAGAAGAATGGAGGTTCCGATAACAGTAAATGGGGGCTATTGTCTTGTCAGAAGACAAACTTACATCATTTATTTATCTTTTCACAGCTTGTGTCATCTGGTTCATCTAAAACGTTTACATTTGCATTTATGAAATTTGGCAGATGCCCTTTTCCAGAGCGACTCACAATTATCTTGTTTATGCAGTAATGCGTAATGGCGTTTCCCAAAAGCCCATTAAATAGCAGCTTGGCTGTACTGGGATTTGAACTCACAACCTTCCAATGAGACATATGATCTCACCTACCAAGCCACCACTACCACATGTAGCTGCATGCTATTCCATTTGCAGAGGAACATTAAAGCACAGTTAGGAATGATTTATAAGCCCCAAACTGAATCACTGCAAAACACCAAACTGTGCCCATGGAGAAGTCATCATTAATACTTACTGATAGCAGGCTAATACATGATCTTTGTAGCAGATTGGTATGTACTCTCGAACATCCCATTCCACATTTAACCTTCATTTACTGTTATCTGAAGCTCCACTATTCTGGGAAGATTCTATTCTATGTTTAGTAATGGGAGATTAAGCCAATAATCTCTACAAAATTAATGATCAAATGTATTTTTATTTGAATATAAATGTGAAATAAATGGGTTATTTTAGAAGATTCTTCAGCTTGGTGCATCCTGAGTTTTCCTAGTCCTATCCAACAAAAGAGGGTCCATAAATGTACACACACACACACACACACACACACACACACACACACACACACACACACACACACACACGCACTCACACAGAGAGAAGCCTTTGAAAGCTAATGCTGTTTGACGCAACCAGAAAAGGAAGTAATGGTAAGAGACTGAATGTCAAAAAAATCAAGTCACATAACCTGTTAGAAAGCGACAGTAAAGGAGTCGCATGTAGTTCAGTTTAAAGTTAAAGTCATATATTTAAATGAATATTTACAGATATTTATGTTGTGTTGCATTTTCACTAAACTACATTCGACTCCTTTACTGTCGGTTTCTAACAGGTTATGCGACTTGATTTTTTTTTGACAGTCAGTCTCTTATCATTATAGATAAAAAAGTTATATAAAGTCATATATTTAAATGAATATCTACAGATGTTTATTTTGTGCTGTGTTTTATGTCGCTATACTTTTATTATTTAGAAAGACACCAATAATTTCGTGAGCAATATTTAATATATATAGATCGATTTCTCCTCACTAAACTGTTTTTCACACGTATTCTTTCATGCTACATGAATACGACGTATCACGACACTACGGAGGCCGAGGCGAGTCACATAGAATACAGATTAACATGGCAGAGGTAAAGCTGCATCTTCCTGGAGACAACAGAAAATAACATCTGGTCCCATGCGTCCGAATTCATAAGGCACTTAAGAAAATTAATGATTTGCTGTCTGTCTGAATCAAAAACATAAAAGTGAACCATCATTTTTTTTTTCCATTGCATTAATTCGCATCGTGTTGAATGAAATCGAAATCGGCTCGCACTGCACCGTAATTGGGAGAAATCGTATCGCATCGGTAGCTACATATGTATCTTTCATGTATTGTATCCTCTGCTATGCACCGAGAATCGCATCGGCCTCAGGTATGAAGATGCACATCACTAATATATTTATATATAGATATATAATGTTCACTCATTTTACTCGGTTATCAAAATTATATATTACATTATTTAAAATCTGTCTAAAATCCTGTCCTGATTTTATACACAATCTTGTTGTGTTTTGGTAAAATTTCAATCTTAAATAAGCATCATAAATGTGACTGTTGAAAAACCTGATCAAATCATGAGAAAAGAATCTTTTGCTAGAAAGCTATCAAACATCATTAGGGTAGTTTTTCCTGCTGTGTTTGGTAGACGTCTTCCTCCCAGGGCAGACATAAAGCCAGGTCAGAACCAAACCATTTTTCATTTGGATAGATTTGTTTCTTGAGAATTCACTCATAGTGACATCCCACTGGTGTTGTTTTGTGTCTATGACTAATTCCAACAATTCGAAATCAGGTATTAGTCATTTAGTTGTTTTTGTGTTACCATTTAAAAGAAAAATATCGCAATTGAGACAATTGTTGAAAATAATTGAGAAAATTTGGAAAATACAAATTATATCTCGAAAGAATATATTTTGTTTGATTGTCGTTCTTATGCACCTGGTAATAAAAATCTAAGCCCCAAGCAACCTGTTGCTCTGACTGGTCCCTCATCCATCTTGGGAAACTCATTTACACTTGGCCAACTCATTTAGCACTATGCAAAAAAAAAAAAAAAAAAAAAAAAAAAAAAAAAAAAAAAAACACTTTACTTTTTAGACAATTCAATCCCAGACTACACAATCCAGCCATGTCTGCAACACTTTCTCTGATGAATCATCCACAAAACAGAGAGCGTTGCTTTGAGAGGCAGTCATGACTGACAGTTGCATTTACTCATTTCCTTGCCTTTGTTTTTTTTTTCACGCTCAGCTATACCGTCTCGGGGAATGCATTTAGAACCCGAAATGAAGTTCCCTATATATATATATATATATATATATATATATATATATATATATATATATATATAAAAATATTTGTTACTCCTGGGATGTAAAGCCTACCACAAGATTTGGAAAGACATTGTTGCAGTGTCAGCATGACCATGTGGAACGGTACAGACATTTGTAAATAAATACACACTATCTCAGACTAACCTTCTCGGAGTGGACAAAGCACTAACACAGGCACCTTGAAGAGAAGATTACATGCTCATACAGTTGTATATCATGTATTTGGATGGTCTAGCATGGAATGTTCTCTATACTTAAATGAGGAGATCCAAACCAGTTCCAGCATGACAATGCACAAAGCCAGCTCCATGAAGATTTGAAATGGAAGATCTCCAGCTGTACAGCTCTGAACCTCAACCCTGTTTGGAAGAATTGAAATGCTCACTGCTCACCTCATTTGTAAAGTGTGGTCTTTACAAACCCCTTTTTTTGTGACTGAATGAGGACAAATCGCCATAGAGACACAAAATCTAGTGGAACATCTTCCCAGAAGTTCAGATTTTCAAGTTCATGTAGAATGGGGTGTCCAAAAGCATATACCAATCTTATGTTTGGACGTTCACAGACTTTGGTCCAAATAGTGTAGCATGTTGGAAGGTTTACACCCTAATAACCTGCTCTTTTAGTCTGTCCATTATATACATTCCTTATCCTACATGGTTTTCTTTCCCGTTTGTCACTCAGGACCACTGTCTGACTGAACAATTTTGCACCTTCACTAAACAGCACACCCCAACAATGATGGACCTGTAATGAATGGACATGCGGTGCCATCCAGATAAAGATGAATTTTTAATTTGGTTCTTCCCAAGGTTTCTGAGGAGTTTTTCCTCACCACAGTTGCCGTTGGCTCGTTTATCAGGGATAAAGTTACAATTATAAGGAACAAGCTTATGGACATTGAACTTAAAGATTCTTTCATACAACTTTTCGAAACTTTTCGATACCACCTCATAGTACCTACCACTTTTCCTTGCTACTTAATATATATTGTTGCTCATGATATACCACTCATCACTGACAGAAAACTTTAGCCAAAAGGTCCATTTAAATGGCCAATCACACTTAGCGCTGAGTTTACACCACATGAACTCATTAATGTAGCAGGGGAGGCACCTAGCACAAAGAAACATCCAGCCAATAGGAAGACCTGCTTACCCCTTCATACCCAATCATCTTCCAGTTCATTATTAAAAAGTGGAGACACATATTATATATTACACTTGCTATTTATTTTCTTTAAAAGCACTCATATAAAGGAATAACAATCATTAATAAAAACACAATGAAGATTTCAGTCAGGGCTGTGGAATTAGAACAGAAATGAGAAGAAAGCAATGTCCAGGGTTTTCTCACTGCTTTGATTACCGCATTGACAGAAGCAATAGAACCATGAATCAGCATGAAAATATGACCAAAAGGAAGAAGCCGAGTTTGAAATAGAAGCCGATGATTTTATGATTTGAGGATGGAGTGTATTTACTCTCTGCATGAGCTAATGGTCTCACATGAACCCTTGATGGTTGATGCACTTATTTCTTAATGAGTAGGTCCCTGCAGCAAAATTGTACGCAGAAGTTTTATTGACCTTTGTGAGTGTTGGTGTGTGTGTGTGTGTGTGTGTGTGTGTGTGTGTGTGTGTGTGTGTGTGTGTGTGTGTGTGTGTGTGTATATGTCAGTGGGAAATTTCCTTTATTTGTTCCTGCACTGCCGCTGCACACTCTCATTCTGATCTCAATAAGATCTCAGTTATTGGAAGATTTAGACAGAGAGCATGGTGTCAACCACACATGCACACACACACACACACACACACACACACTCACACACAATTTCTTTTTGTTCAAATTACAGGAAGGCTACGGTTTTTCAGCAACCCTGGAACCCTTGCTGTCCCACACAGTTGCATTTCTATGCTCCAACATGAAATAACTGATGAAGAGCATAATAACTAGCCTAAATATTAGGCCTACAGGAAACAGAAAATAGCTCCCCAGGATAAAGGACACCACGTGAAAGCATTCTAGGGACCCAAGTTCTTATGTTTGGACCCATTACAAAAAAACTAATCCTCCCTTGGTCTTATAATAAGTTTGACTTTTTACAAGATCATTGGAGAGTGGCTTTGGGTTCTTTGGGGTCATTCATGATGATACCAACATGAATGTACATCAATGGAACTGCTCTATTCTAGGTTTTAATTAGTTTCAAAAAATGCACAACAAATGTTGTTTCCGATGTAATAATTAACCAGAAAAATGTATCTATATCTACAGTTCTTAAAAAAAAAAAAATTCCCCTTCATGGATGACATCGAGTAGACATTTGAATTGGACACCGAAGTGAAAAATCAAAAGACGCACAGAGGAATTCCAAACTAAAATAGAAGCCTTAAAAAGTAACAGATGCTGCAACGATACACATCAAGATACATGACCACAATTCTATTGTCTTTTAGCAGCAAATTAAAAAGAATTTGCACAATCCAAGTCAGATCTGAGCTAACAAGATTAGAGAACAGGGAAGTGTCAGCTTTCCTTATTTGGTTTATTGCTTAACTTATGAATGAATCAGTGAAATTTAGAAAATCTCAATATAAAATACACTAAATCAGTGGTTCTCAAAGTGTGGGACACCCCACTAGTGGGGACCAAAGGCAGAGCTGGGAAGTAACGAAGTACAAATACTTAAGTAGATTTTTCTGGTATCAGTACTTTACTCCACTATTTATTTTTCAGACAACTTTTTACTTTTACTCATTACATTTTTACACAAATATCTGTACTTTTTACTTCTTACATTTTCAAAACAGACTCGTTACTTTAGTTTTAATCCATTGATTTGGTGAAATATTATTTTTTTATTTTCACTGCGCACCGATTTCAGCCGAACAACCGATTTCCTGTCATTGCGCGTTCAATCCACTGGTGTATAAAGTACGGACTCTCACTCACCACAGAAGGCAGTAAGAAGTTTGGTGTTAATATGGATGAGACAGAAGGAGTCAGTGATTTAAACATGACTGAGAACAGACACATTCCTGATCATCATCATCTTTTCTCTGCTTGTGTTCTATATGTGGATCTTCAGCCTGGACACATTCATTAGGTAACATTTTTTATTCGTTTTGTATTTATATATATATATATATATATATATATATACAGTACAGACTAAAAGTTTGGACACACCTGCTCATTCAAAGAGTTTTCTTTATTTTAATTACTATGAAAATTGTTCACACTGAAGGCATCAAAACTATGAATTAACACGTGGAATTATATACATGACAAAAAAGTGAACTGAAAATATGTCATATTGTAGGTTCTTCAAAGTAGGCATCAAGAGAATGCCAAGAGTGTGCAAAGCAGTAATCTAAGCAAAAGGTGGCTACTTTGAAGAACCTACAATATGACATATTTTCAGTTGTTTCACACTTTTTTGTTATGTATATAATTCCACGTGTTAATTCATAGTTTTGATGCCTTCAGTGTGACTCTACAATTTTCATAGTCATGAAAATAAATATATATATTTATAAGCTTCCTGACTTGACTTGAAGAGGTGCATTTTCTCCGGTATCACCTCATTAACTGTCCGTGTGGAAAAATAGCAAAGGCTCTAAATGATGTCCACACGTCTCTGCACTGATATAGCCTTTATATTTAATCACTGTTCATATGCTTACATATATATCACATGGAGAAGTTTTGACCCTCTACCATCATGATCTAAGAGAAAACGCTGGTCTCCTAACTATAGAAAAGCCAAGAGTCCAATAAGCAAACGCTTGCTTGCCACCCCTGTGGTAGTGTAGTGGTTAGTGATGCGACCTCTGCTATCTGACTCACCCGGTTCGATTCCTACCTCTTAACTTTCCTTTAAATTGTTTAAAAGGTTTGAAAAAAGAACCAGAAAAGGTTCTAAAAATCAGGTTTTTGCAGGAGATCCTGTGGCTCAATTGGAAGAGCTTTACCTCTGGGTTGAGAGGTTGCTGGTTCAAACCCCAGCCAGGACTCAAAGTTAAGAGTGTGGAAGGTTCCGGTGACTGTAGTAATGAAGGTGTCAGAAATGGCTGCATGGAAGGTCAGATGTGGACGGTTTCAAAGGGCGTATCCTGAAGCAGGGGGGCAATATTCAGGCGTCTGCCCCCCTGGCATCTGAGAAGCTGAAAACAGGGGGTTATGAAGCAAAAACATCCAAAAAAGTATGAACATAGGCTCCGGGCAAAAAAAATTTATTAAATAACCCTTTTCTCCTGCCCTAAATGCAAAACTATTACTCTGAATATCTGAGGGTGAACCCAGCAGGTCTGTACAGACTTTGTTCACAGTCAACTACCTCATTGCTCACCAGACACTACTTTCCACACAGCTTACCCAATGTGGGGACAAGCCAGATTTGAACCAGCAACCTCTGAGCACAGAGGCAAGGCTTTTACCACAAAGCCATCAAGTCCCACAACATACCTTCTTTTTTTGGGGGGTTTATCCTTCATTTCATGCTTCAAAACAAGAAATTCATACAAGACAGAAACCAGGATTCGAACCATGAATCCCACCAACAGCAAAACACCAGTCTTAACCCACTGAACCATCGGGAAGGACCGACTGCAAAAATTGTTTAGAGCAGGTCTATCTTTTCTTTCAAACCATCAACACAAGAATATAATGCTAAAGACAGACATAGGAAGCAAACCCATAATGTGACTAACAGGATTCGAACCCTGATTCACACCATTAACAAGGCACCAGCATTAAACCACTGAACCATCAGGAAAGACAAGCTGGAAAGCTTGTTTAGAGCAGGTCTATCTTTCTTTTCAAACCATCAACACAGCGAATACAGATGTAAGTAGCACAAGTTGAACCCACATTGTAAATAAAAGGAAGAAAGCAAGATCGAACCATGATCCCCACCACTAGCAAGATACCCACCTTAACCTGTTGAACCATTGGTGAGGACAGGCTAGGAAGCTTATTTAGAGCAGGTCTATCTTTCTTTTCAACCCATTAAAAAAATATATCACTAAAGAAAGATGTAGGAAGTGAATCCTGATCGTGACTGGCAGACAGAAAGCAGGGTTCGAACCCTGAACCCCACCAAAAGCAAGAAACCTGAATTAACCCACTGAACCATCAGGGAAGACAGGCCCGTAAGGTTGTTTAGAGCAGGTCTATCTACTTTTAAACCATCAACACACGAATATAAAGCTAAAGAAAGATTTAGGAAGCAGGAACATAACCTACGTCACAACTAGCAGGCAGAAAGCAGGATTCAAACCCTGATCCTCACCATCAGCGAGGCACCAGCCTTATCCCACTCAACTATGGAAGAGATCAGACTTGGAAGCATGTTTAGATGAGGCACAAGCCTTAAACCACTGAGCGACACTTTGTATCGCAGTAAGAAAGAAGGCATGTAGGACTGGCTTTGAAACCTTATCAGCAGCGCGGACTATATTAAGGACCATGTTCAGGCACAAGCCTTAACCCACTGAGCTACCACAGAAGTGCCTGTTTTTTTGGTTATCTTTCATTAAAGACCAGGAAATCAAGAAATTAGTCCAACACAGAATTGAAATGTTTTTAGAAGGGACAAGGTCCAGAAGTTTTATTTACCAACACAGCAATCAGCTCAACGAGGATCAAACTCTCAAACTCATCCTTGTGGGGATACTGACATTAACCCACTAGGCTATCATGTCTATCTATCTATCTACCTACAGTGAGGAAAATAAGTATTTGAACACCCTGCTATTTTGCAAGTTCTCCCACTTAGAAATCATGAAGGGGTCTGAAATTGTCATCGTGGGTGTCCATGTGAGAGACATAATCTAAAAAAAAAAATCCAGAAATTACAATGTATGATTTTTAAACTATTTATTTGTATGATACAGCTGCAAATAAGTATTTAAACACCTGTCTATCAGCTAAAATTCTGACCCTCAAAGACCTGTTATTCTGCCTTTAAAATGTCCACCTCCACTACATTTATTATTCTAAATTAGATGCACCTGTTTGAGGTCGTTAGCTGCATAAAGACACCTGTCCACCCCATACAATCAATAAGAATCCAACTACTAACATGGCCAAGACCAAAGAGCTGTCCAAAGACACTAGAGACAAAATTGTACACCTCCACAAGGCTGGAAAGGGCTACGGGGAAACTGCCAAGCAGCTTGGTGAAAAAAGGTCCACTGTTGGAGCAATCATTAGAAAATGGAAGAAGCTAAACATGACTGTCAATCTCCCCCGGACTGGGGCTCCATGCAAGATCTCACCTCGTGGGGTCTCAATGATCCCAAGGAAGGTGAGAAATCAGCCCAGAACTACACGGGAGGAGCTGGTCAATGACCTGAAAAGAGCTGGGACCACTGTTTCAAGGTTACTGTTGGTAATACACTAAGACGTCATTGTTTGAAATCATGCATGGCACGGAAGGTTCCCCTGCTTAAACCAGCACATGTCCAGGCATGTCTTAAGTTTGCCAATGACCATTTGGATGATCCAGAGGAGTCATGGGAGAAAGTCATGTGGTCAGATGAGACCAAAATAGAACTTTTGGGTCATAATTCCACTAAACGTGTTTGGAGGAAGAAGAATGATGAGTACCATCCCAAGAACACCATCCCTACTGTGAAGCATGGGGGTGGTAGCATCATGCTTTGGGGGTGTTTTTCTGCACATGGGACAGGGCGAATGCACTGTATTAAGGAGAGGATGACCGGGGCCATGTATTGCGAGATTTTAGGGAACAACCTCCTTCCCCCACTTCCAACATGACAATGACCCGAAGCACACAGCCAGGATAACCAAGGACTGGCTCTGTAAGAAGCATATCAAGGTTCTGGCATGGCCTAGCCAGTCTCCAGACCTAAACCCAATAGAGAATCTTTGGAGGGAGCTCAAACTTAGTGTTTCTCAGCGACAGGCCAGAAACCTGACTGATCTAGAGAAGATCTGTGTGGAGGAGTGGGCCAAAATCCCTCCTGCAGTGTGTGCAAACCTGAAGAAAAACTACAGGAAACGTTTGACCTCTGTAATTGCAAACAAAAGCTACTGTACCAAATATTAACATTGACTTTCTCAGATGTTCAAATACTTATTTGCAGCTGTATCATACAAATAAATAGTTAAAAAATCATTCATTGTGATTTCTGGATTTTTTTTTTTTAGATTATGTCTCTCACAGTGGACATGCACCTCCGATGACAATTTCAGACCCCTCCATGATTTCTAAGTGGGAGAACTTGCAAAATAGCAGGTTGTTCAAATACTTATTTTCCTCACTCTATCTATCTATCTATCTATCTATCTATCTATCTATCTATCTATCTATCTATCTATCTATCTATCTATCTATCTATCTATCTACAGAGGTGGGAAGTAACGGAGTACAAATACTTTGTTACTGTACTTAAGTAGATTTTTCTGGTATCAGTACTTTACTCCACTATTTATTTTTCAGACAACTTTTTACTTTTACACATTACATTTTTACACAAATATCTGTACTTTTTACTTCTTACATTTTCAAAACCGGCTCGTTACTTTAGTTTAGTTTCCAGTGATTTGGTGAAATATTTTTTTTATTTTTACTGTGCACCGATTTCAGCCGAACAACCGATTTCCTGTTACTGCGCGTCTTTTTCAATCCACTGGTGTATAAAGTCCTGACTCTCTCTCACCACAGATGTAGACTAGTTTACGGAGCTAAGAATCAGCAGGCAGTCACTGTAATATAATCACTGTACATATGCTAACATATATATCACATGCTGTACATATGATACATGTTTAACACCTCCAAGCTGCCAGTTTTGGGCACCTGAGCAAGCCCTTAACTCACTACTGCTCATTTAGTAAATGAGATCATTACGAGTCGCTCGGGATAAACACTTCCAACAGGAAGTGGCTATATCTCGCTATCTTTGTCTCTCTATTTTCTCTATCTAATTGTCTCTGTGTCTCTTTTAGTAAATGTCTCTGTCTCACTGTATATGTCTCTCTCTTAAATCTGTGTCTGTGTCTCTTCGTCTTTGCCTTTGTCTCTTTCTTTCCTGCTTATTTACATGTCTAACAAAGTTTTAAATTTTGAAGTAATGCCATTTGTGATCTATGATGAAAGACTTCCCTGGTTCGAATCTTACCTCTAGTTTCATATTGAACATTATAAGAATGAAAGATCATTAAAATTGGTTGCTGGCAAATCATGGTATATCAGTGGTGCAGGTGTTGGAGATGTGGTTCTTGTACCTGAGTCACTTCTCATAGACTTTGAGTTACTGAGAGAATGTACAATGTACTGAGGAGAAGTTTTGACCCTCTACCATCATGATCTTAAAGAGAAAACACTGGTCTCCTAACTATAGAAAAGCCAAGAGTCCAATAAGCAAAGCATCGTTTGCCACCCCTGTGGTAGTGTAGTGGTTAGTAATGCAGCCTCTGCTATCTGACTCACCCGGTTCGATTCCTACCTCTTAACTTTCCTTTAAATTGTTTAAAAGGTTTTTAAAAGAACCAGAAAAGGTTCTAAAAATCAGGTTCTTGCAGGAGATCCTGTGGCTCAATTGGTAGAGCTTTACCTCTGGGTTGAGAGGTTGCCGGTTCAAACCCCGGCCAGGGCTCAAAGTTAAGAGTGTGGAACGTTCCGTTAGCTGTAGTAAGGAAGGTGTCATAAATAGCTGTGTGGAAGGTTGGGTGTGGATGGTTTCGGAGGGTGTATCCTGAAGCAGGGGGGCAATATCTGGGCATCTGCCCCCGCGGTGTCTGAGAAGCTGAAAACAGGGGGTTATGAAGCAAAAACGTTCAAAAAAGTATCGACTTAGTTTTGCATATAGGAAAATTCTGCCAAAAACCTATCACCCTCACTTTTTCTGAGGCTGTGAAGCAGCAGGTCCTCACAGCCTTTGTTTACAGTCAACTACCTCATTGCTCACAGTCAACTGCCTCATTGCTCACCATACACTACTTTCCACACAGCTTACCCAATGTGGGGACAAGCCAGATTTGAACCAGCAACCTCTGAGCACAGAGGCAAGGCTTTTACCACAAAGCCATCAAGTCCCACAACATGCCTTCTTTTTTTTGGGGGGTTTATCCTTCGTTTCATGCTTCAAAACAAGAAATTCATACAAGACAGAAACACAGAAAGCAGGATTCGAACCATGAATCCCACCAACAGCGAAATACCAGTCTTTACCCACTGAACCATCAGGAAGGACCGACTGCAAAAATTGTTTAGAGCAGGTCTATCTTTTCTTTCAAACCATCAACACAAGAATATAATGCTAAAGACAGACATAGGAAGCAAACCCATAATGTGACTAACAGGATTCGAACCCTGATTCACACCATTAACAAGGCACCAGCATTAACCCACTGAACCATCAGGAAGGACAAGCTGGAAAGCTTGTTTAGAGCAGGTTTATCTTTCTTTTTAAACCATCAACACAGCGAATACAGATGTAAGTAGCACAAGTTGAACCCACATTGTAAATAAAAGGAAGAAAGCAAGATTCGAACCATGATCCCCACCACTAGCAAGATACCCACCTTAACCCGTTGAACCATTGGTGAGGACAGGCTAGGAAGCTTATTTTAGAGCAGGTCTATCTTTCTTTTCAACCCATTAAAAACAAAAATATATATCGCTAAAGAAAGATGTAGGAAATGAATTCTGATCGTGACTGGCAGACAGAAAGCAGGAGTCGAAACCTGAACCCCACCAAAAGCAAGAAACCTGATTTAACCCACTGAACTATCAGGACAGACAGGCCAGGAAGGTTGTTTAGAGCAGGTCTATCTTTCTTTTTAACCTATTAAAAACAAAAATATATCGCTAAAGAAAGATGTAGGAAGTGAATCCTGCTTGTGACTGGCAGACAGAAAGCAGGATTTGAACCCCAAACCGTGAACCCCACCAAAAGCATGAAACCTGATTTAACCCACTGAACCATCAGGGAAGACAAGCCAGGAAGGTTGTTTAGAGCAGGTCTATCTTTCTTTTCAACCTATTAAAAACAAAAATATATTGCTAAAGAAAGATGTAGGAAGTGAATCCTGATCGTGACTGGCAGACAGAAAGCAGGATTCGAACCCCAAACCCTGAACCCCACCAAAAGCAAGAAACCTGATTTAACCCACTGAACCATCAAGGAAGACAAGCCAGGAAGGTTGTTTAGAGCAGGTCTATCTACCTCTAAACCATTAACACAAGAATATAAAGCTAAAGAAAGATTTAGGAGGCAGGAACATAAATCAAGAACTTAATCCAACACAGAAAGGACAGAATTGAAATGTTTTCAGAGTGGACAAGGTCCAGAAGTTTTATTTACCAACACAGCAACCAGCTCGACCAGGAATCAAACTCTCAAACTCATCCTTGTGGGGATACTGACGTTAACCCACTAGGCTATCACATCTATCTATCTATTTATCTATCTATCTATGATGTGAGGTCCAGTTAACAGCTAAAACAGGTAGCAGTAATAATTACTTTTTACTTAAGTCCATGTCAGAGCCAAGACTTCTTATATAGTCAATATGCTTACTGAATATTTTTTTATTTTTTCGCACCATTCAGTGAGAACGTGGAAGCCCAGTTTGTTGGGACGTTGCACTTCTATTTGGAAGGTCATGAGTTCAAATCCCAGGGGGTTCAAACCCCCACCTGGGACCTTAAGCAAGGTTCTTAACCTGTGGCTGCTCAAATGTAAGAGATATTTATAAGTTGCTCTGGATGACAGTATGTGCCAAATGCTATCCATGTAAAATGCAAACGGTAAAGTCCGCTGGCACCAACAACCACGGCATGGTCAGACACACACAGATCACATTTGTTCCAAATTCTGATGATTGACATTGATGTTCCCTGACAATCTTAACCCGTATTGGCATTTCTCTATTTATTGTGCTGTAGCCACATGATTGGTTGATTGGCTGATTGAAAGGAAAAAAGGTTTATACATGTCATATTGAAATTTGCTCTTTGTATATCCCAGCAATGTTAGGAAGCTGGGGGACAGAGCGCAGGGTCAGTCATCATAAGGGCCTTACACAAGGGCTCCAACAGTCGCAGCTTGGTAGTTCCAAGGCTTAAACTTCAATCAGCAACCCAAAACCTTAACCATTAACCTTCGGAGGATTGCATGACCAATCCAATATTTATATGCTTCAAATGGCCAGTAAGGGCATGTACTGTCGATAAAAAGCTTTAGAGAATCAATTGAAATTCAGAATTGACTTGTGCAATTCAAAGTTTTCACTGCAGAACACTTCTTTGTAGTAAAGCACTGAAGCTAGTCACAATCATTTGTACCCCGATCATGTTGCTCTCGAAGTTCCTCCTGACTTTCCTGCCAGACATTTTTTTCCCTCTCTAAGCTTTACAAATGTCTCTGCTGCAGTGAATGAATCTTCCACCATCTTTTCACCGTATCAGATCACGCTGCTGTTGTGCATTATTTGTTTTTATTTTAATATGCCTCTTTCCCCTTTTTTGTTCTTTTGTTATTGGAAAAAATACCACTTTCAGTCTGCGGCATTTTACACAACAGAATATCAAAGTTCTGCAAATCACACAGTCTCACCATGATATAAGTAAGGATAGATATTAAGAATATTAAATAGATTGATAAGTGGTGCTCGAGGAAGGAGAGAGAGCGAGCGGGTATGTTAGGCTTAATGCTTCAAATGGCATCTGCAGTTGGGTGTTTTGCTGTGTGTGTTGGAAGCTGGGAAAAGACCATACACACTGATACCATATAAATTTTTTTCAGGTTAGTGAACCTAGACCTCATGTTTGTTACTATGCTCACCATCTCAGCATAGAACCCACTCTTTCTGCCCTTCACAGTGCCAATTATGTAGTTGTGGGGGCTTTTTTTTTACTTCATTCACCACTCAATCTTCCAATCAGGTCTGGTCTCCCTCTATGTTATCCATTCAAAGTGTTCCATCTCCGTTGCCATGTAATCAATTAGAGGACCTGTGGCTATGTATGGCTGAGTAGTTTTCCATCAC
Source organism: Silurus aristotelis (assembly GCF_946808225.1). Taxonomy (NCBI): domain Eukaryota; kingdom Metazoa; phylum Chordata; class Actinopteri; order Siluriformes; family Siluridae; genus Silurus; species Silurus aristotelis. Next base: position 3,471,466 of record NC_139577.1, on the reverse strand, counting down.
TATAACAGGTGCTGTTCCAAACCCTAAACCCGTTACCTTCTCTGGATTTACTGAGAGAAGCTTTTAGAACTTGTTATTACCCTGTGATTTACAGTATGTGCCCTGGTTTAAACATATTGACCGATCTTTCTGTTCTCAGCCTCGTTCTGGCTCAGAGCCTTAAACCTGAAATGCCGCTCTGATAATGGTTCTTCTCAACTTACAGTAGTTCTTCATAAAAATAAAAAAAATATTCAACTCAAGGAAAGGTTCTGTTACTTGAATGAAATTTTATTAAGTACAAGTTACACAAGAAACGAAATAAGTAGTTCAAGGTAGAGGCAAATTTACTGGACCTTTTTAAACAGGGACGGAAGACTCTAGTGTAGGACAAAGAGGACAAGAAGATATGGATCTTAAATATAGTTGTTTTTAATTGAAGGAAGTTTCAACTGGAAGTACAATAATAAAGAAATAACTTATAATAATAAATAATAATAAATAATAAAAAATAAAAACACTACAATCCATGACTCGAATCTAATGCGAGTTCTGCACTTTCGCAACAAAAAACAATTCATTGTTATAACGTCATTTTATGATATGAGAGAAATCGCAAATGCAGATCCGGAATTTAGACAGTGAGCGCACGCATTGAACAACTTTCGATTCGCCGCCATTTCGCTTTCAGCAGAGTCTGCATCACTGCCGTCTGTCTCGTCCGTCTCCACTTTTCCTTCTTTTAGGTTGAGTCATTTTTATTACAGCTTTTAAACTTTAAAAAGCCGAAGTAAAAAAAACGACTCACTTAAAGTAATGCAATTCGTTATTTTCCACCTCTGCTTGTTTAGAAGTTTCTAGCTTTGTTCTGAAAAGTGATTTTTATCAGAATGCTTGACCAATTTCATGTTCGGATGTATTTCCTTTGGAGGAACAGATCTATTTAAAGTCCTACCTACTAACCTTACTCTCCACCCCTACTAAGAAGCAAGCGTAGGTGGTTAAGGCATTGGACTTTGGATTCAAAGGTAGTGGGTTCAAATCCAAGCCACACCAAGCGGCCAGTCCTGAGCTCCTAAACAAGAACCCTGAAGCTGCTCTGTTGTATGAATGAGATAAAAGTCTCTTGATAAAGGCGTCTGCCAAATGGCATTAATGTAAATGTAAATACTGTGGATGTTGGCTTTAAGGGTAAACTAGGTAAAAAAAAAAAAGAACTCCGACAGTTACAGAAGGCACAGAATATGAATATATTGGCCTCGAGATTCAAGTGACTGTATGTCCGTGGCATTCATTTTATTTCAGCCAGCTCCCTCTATTATTACTTTGACTGACAATCTTATCTTTTGTCTGAAAAACTCACTGACAGCAGAATTTACCCAAGAGGAATCTTATAAGCTATAAGGGCTTATAAGTTTTGTTGTGCCAATGCCAAAAGGCTTAGGTACCCACAGCATCCAAGCTGCCAGTCACTCCAAATTGTGTAAGCGTCAATAAGAGCGAATTGATGAAACCCTGGAAAAAAACCCAACAACACCTACCTCGAAAACACACACACCTGTATATTCTGGATGTGTCATGGGAGTATAAGTGTTAACTGCAATTACGTAAATCGGATATTCCTCACAATGAGGGGAATAAATGAAAGCTTTCTACACTTTGATTGACTGGATTCCATCTGCAAACTGGCGCATCTTTTACGTGGAGATTCCGATCTGTTTTATTTTACGCTGGCACTTAGAAATCTCCTGTTGCGATCTACCAGTTGTGGTGCAGACTTTATGAAAAGGGCAAATGTGGCCAGGCTGTTTCCAGCCTCTGCTCGCATGACACGCTTGGTATTTAAAGAGCTGACATACAACACAATTTCCTTCACCAGCCATCTTTTTTTTCCTCTTCTTCCACAGTATCACTCGATCCGGCAAGCAGACAGGCTGGAAACAACTCTGCTCCGAACAAGGTCTCTGGGCTTTTAGACACTTTAATGAGGCTGCACTTTAAAGGGCTGTGGAAACCTCGACAGAGATCAGATTTCTCACACTGTAACTTCATCTGCCAAAGCTAAACTCCATGAATTTAATTTATCTATTTTTTTATACTGCAACAGTGTGCAAGGTGGTGTGTACAAAATTCACAAGCAAACTGAGATGGGCCTTTGGTTTACTCTTTTGTCATCAGTATTGCAGAGTCATGCTTCTATTGTTGGTAAGCACAATGGAGAAATAGACAATTTTCCAGTAACTCATACCCCATGAGTACATACCCCAAAGTATTGTATTTCCTGTAATCCAGTAAATAATAATACTTCATGTTTCTCATTTGGATACGGTTACATTTGGGTTATAAATGTTTCCGCAAACTAAAAATAAAAAAGTTCTCTCACTTGAACCCATCTCCAAAAAATACCTGGTACCCGTAAAAAAAAAAAAATGCAGCCTGACTTTCCAGCTTAACCTATTTGCAGCTGTATCATACAAATAAATAGTTTAAAAATCATATATTGTGATTTCTGGATTTTTTTTTAGATTATGTCTCTCACAGTGGACATGCACCTACGATGACAATTTCAGCTTCACTTGCAAAATAGCAGGGTGTTCAAATACTTATTTTCCTCACTGTAAATATATATATATATATATATATATATATATATATATATATATATATATATATATATATATATATATATATATATATACAGCTCTTTGGTCTTGGCCATGTTAGTAGTTGGATTCTTACTGATTGTATGGGGTGGACAGGTGTCTTTATGCAGCTAACGACCTCAAACAGGTGCATCTAATTTAGGATAATAAATGTAGTGGAGGTGGACATTTTAAAGGCAGACTAACAGGTCTTTGAGGGTCAGAATTCTAGCTGATAGACAGGTGTTCAAATACTTACTTGCAGCTGTATCATACAAATAAATAGTTTAAAAATCATACATTGTGATTTCTGGATTTTTTTTTTTAGATTATGTCTCTCACAGTGGACATGCACCTACGATGACAATTTCAGACCCCTCCATGATTTCTAAGTGGGAGAACTTGCAAAATAGCAGGGTGTTCAAATACTTATTTTCCTCAATGTACATACATACGGGGCAACCTCAATACTCGCGGGGGTTACGTTCTATGACCCGTCGTGAGAAACAAAAAATGGCAAGGTTTTTACTCTCCTTTGGATGGTTTGGATGGTAGTGAATTGTGAATTACTTGCCATAAGTGTTTAATTTACCACTTTAAATGAATAATGCAATAATAAAATGGTTTGTCAAACTTTTTTTTGTAATTTATTAGTACAAACTCTGTTTTGAAAGGTTATTTTAAACTCTCAGTTTCAGTTTTTTCAGAGTTACTCCGGTTCCAATAAAAAGTCAACAACTATCGAGGTTGCGAGTATCAATTTCGTGAGTATTGTGTTTCCACTGTATGTATATATAAATATATAGACACACATACACACAACCCTACAGACAGTCAGGATTGATTGTGCAAAAGGGCATTTTTATTTCACCGTGACTCTCATTCTCCATTTCCAACTTGCAGAATTCTCCTCAGTGCTCAGCCAAGCTGTCAGAATCCCACCATTCTCCAACGAAGTGAAGCCATGGGGTCAGCAACATGGGAGGACTTGGAAGAATATCTTGTTATCTCTCACTCTCTTGAGTGACGAAGCACAGAGTATGGATCCAAAAAAAAAAACTGTATTGCTTTTCAGAGAGACAGGGACAGATAAACAGGAAAAATAAAAGAAAAACTGTGTAACTAAATATTGGAATGGATCTATGGTAAAGGGCGCATTCATGAGGATGGAGGCGGTAATGTCGGAAACGGTCACATCGGTTTTCGGATCTGGAACATTGCAACGAAAAAGCATGCTAGGTGGGAATTTGGCGTTTGTGGTAAAGTTTGCCTAAAACACAGGCATGTTTTAGTTACATATGATTCTGACGTATGTGATATCAGCTTATGGTATTAAATTCATCACAGTATGGTAGTTAAATGCAGCAGTTGGTAGCTAAATGCAATACACAAAAATATTCATGTAAAACCAATGAATCTTAATAGCCCCTGCTTCAGTACTGTGCTTGAGTGTGCGTTAAATGACACATAATTAGATTTAGTCACCAATTCTTGAATGCCAGCCCAAAAGCAATACGTGTCGGAATTTCTCATTTGTGACTTATAGAAAAAGGGAGGTCAAGAAGATAATTGCAGTACATACGTCCTTCAGATCAGAGCAGCATATCAGAAAGACTTTGGACCAGAGAATCATTAACTACCAGAGGTGGCAAAAGTACACACATCCTTTACTTAAGTAGAAGTACAGATACTCATGTTTTAAAATACTCGGGTAAAATTTGAAGTACTGATTAAACTTTTTTACTTAAGTGAAAGTAAAGAAGTCTTGGCTCTGACATGTACTTAAGTAAAAAGTAGTTATTACTTCTACCTGTTTTAGCTGTTAACTGGAACTGACATCATAGATAGATAGATAGATAGATAGATAGATAGATAGATAGATAGATAGATAGATAGATAGATAGATAGATAGATAGATAGATAGATAGATAGATAGATAGATAGATAGATAGATAGATAGATAGATAGATAGATAGATAGATAGATAGATAGATAGATAGATAGATAGATAGATAGATAGATAGATAGATAGATAGATAGATAGCCTAGTGGGTTAATGTCAATATCCCCACAAGGATGAGTTTGAGAGTTTGATTCCTGGTCGAGCTGGTTGCTGTGTTGGTAAATAAAACTTCTGGACCTTGTGCCCTCTGAAAACATTTCAATTCTGTCCTTTCTGTGTTGGATTGATTTCTTAATTGGTCTTTAATGAAAGATAACTCCAGCAAAAAAAAGGCACTTCTGTGGTAGCTCAGTGGGTTAAGTCTTGTGCTTGAACATGGTCCTTAATATAGTCCACGCTGCTGATAAGATTTCAAAGCCAGTCCTACATGCCTTCTTTCTTACTGCGAAACAAAGTATGAACCCTCCAAAAAACATACATGCTTTTCAGCAGCGGTCGCTCAGTGGTTTAAGGCTTGTGCCTCATCTAAACATGCTTCCAAGTCTGATCTCTTCCATAGTTGAGTGGGTTACGGCTGGTGCCTCGCTGATGGTGAGGATCAGGGTTTGAATCCTGCTTTCTACCTGCTAGTTGTGATGTAGGTCATGTTCCTGCTTCCTAAATCTTTCTTTAGCTTTATATTCTTGTGTTGATGGTTTAAAGGTAGATAGACCTGCTCTAAACAACCTTCCGGGCCTGTCTTCCCTGATGGTTCAGTGGGTTGAATCAGGTTTCTTGCTTTTGGTGGGGTTCAGGTTTCGAATCCTGCTTTCTGTCTGCCAGTCACAATCAGGATTCACTTCCTACATCTTTCTTTAGTGATATATTTTTTTAATGGGTTGAAAAGAAAGATAGACCTGCTCTAAATAAGCTTCCTAGCCTGTCCTCACCAATGGTTCAACAGGTTAAGGTGGGTATCTTGCTAGTGGTGGGGATCATGGTTCGAATCTAGCTTTCTTCCTTTTATTTACAATGTGGGTTCAACTTGTGCTACTTACATCTGTATTCGCTGTGTTGATGGTTTAAAAAGAAAGATAGACCTGCTCTAAACAAGCTTTCCAGCTTGTCCTTCCTGATGGTTCAGTGGGTTAATGCTGGTTCCTTGTTAATGGTGTGAATCAGGGTTCGAATCCTGTTAGTCACATTATGGGTTTGCTTCCTATGTCTGTCTTTAGCATTATATTCTTGTGTTGATGGTTTGAAAGAAAAGATAGACCTGCTCTAAACAATTTTTGCAGTCGGTCCTTCCCGATGGTTCAGTGGGTTAAGACTGGTACTTCGCTGTTGGTGGGATTCATAGTTCGAATCCTGCTTTCTGTGTTTCTTTCTTGTATGAATTTCTTGTTTTGAAGCATGAAACGAAGGATAAACCCCCCAAAAAAAAGAAGGTATGTTGTGGGACTTGATGGCTTTGTGGTAAAAGCCTTGCCTCTGTGCTCAGAGGTTGCTGGTTCAAATCTGGCTTGTCCCCACATTGGGTAAGCTGTGTGGAAAGTAGTGTCTGGTGAGCAATGAGGCAGTTGACTGTGAGCAATGAGGTAGTTGACTGTAAACAAAAGCTGTGAAGACCTGCTGCTTCACAGCCTCAGAAAAAGTGAGGGTGATAGGTTTTTGGCAGAATTTTCCTATATATGCAAAACTAAGTCGATACTTTTTTGACCGTTTTTGCTTCATAACCCCCTGTTTTCAGCTTCTCAGACACCGGGGGGGGGAGATGCCCGGATATTGCCCCCCTGCTTCAGGATACGCCCTCCGAAACCATCCACACCCAACCTTCCACGCAGCCATTTCTGACACCTTCCTTACTACAGCCAACGGAACCTTCCACACTCTTAACTTTGAGCCCTGGCCGGGGTTTGAACCGGCAACCTCTCAACCCAGAGGTAAAGCGCTACCAATTGAGCCACAGGATCTCCTGCAAGAACCTGATTTTTAGAACCTTTTCTGGTTCTTTTTAAAACCTTTTAAACAATTTAAAGGAAAGTTAGTTGGTAGGAATCGAACCGGGTGAGTCAGATAGCAGAGGCTGCATTACTAACCACTACACTACCACAGGGGTGGCAAACGATGCTTTGCTTATTGGACTCTTGGCTTTCCTATAGTAAGGAGACCAGTGTTTTCTCTTTAAGATCATGATGGTAGAGGGTCAAAACTTCTCCTCAGTACATTGTACATTCTCTCAATAACTCAAAGTCTATGAGAAGTGACTCAGGTACAAGAACCACATCTCCAACACCTGCACCACTGATATACCATGATTTGCCAGCAACCAATTTTAATGATCTTTCATTCTTATAATGTTCAATATGAAACTAGAGGTAAGATTCGAACCAGGGAAGTCTTTCATCATAGATCACAAATGGCATTACTTCAAAACTTAAAACTTTGTTAGACATGTAAATAAGCAGGAAAGAAAGAGACAAAGGCAAAGACGAAGAGACACAGACACAGCTTTAGAAAGTGAGAAACAAATAGAGAGACAGCCAGAGAGAGACATATACAGTGAGACAGAGACATTTACTAAAAGAGACACAGAGACAATTAGATAGAGAAAATAGAGAGACAAAGATAGCGAGATATAGCCACTTCCTGTTGGAAGTGTTTATCCCGAGCGACTCGTAATGATCTCATTTACTAAATGAGCAGTAGTGAGTTAAGTGCCTGCTCAGGTGCCCAAAACTGGCAGCTTGGAGGTGTTAAACATGTATCATATGTACAGCATGTGATATATATGTAAGCATATGTACAGTGATTATATTACAGTGACTGCCTGCTGATTCTTAGCTCCGTAAACTAGTCTACATTTGTGGTGAGAGAGAATCAGGACTTTATACACCAGTGGATTGAAAAAGACGCGCAGTAACAGGAAATCGGTTGTTCGGCTGAAATCGGTGCACAGTGAAAATAAAAAAAATATTTCACCAAATCACTGGAAACTAAACTAAAGTAACGAGCTGGTTTTGAAAATGTAAGAAGTAAAAAGTACAGATATTTGTGTAAAAATGTAATGAGTAAAAGTAAAAAGTTGTCTGAAAAATAAATAGTGGAGTAAAGTACTGATACCAGAAAAATCTACTTAAGTACAGTAACGAAGTATTTGTACTCCGTTACTTCCCACCTCTGTAGATAGATAGATAGATAGATAGATAGATAGATAGATAGATAGATAGATAGATAGATAGATAGATAGATAGATAGATAGATAGATAGATAGAGTGAGGAAAATAAGTATTTGAACACTCTGCTATTTTGCAAGTTCTCCCACTTAGAAATCATTGAGGGGTCTGAAATTGTCATCGTAGGTGCATGTCCACTGTGAGAGACATAATCTAAAAAAAAAAAATCCAGAAATCACAATGAATGATTTTTTAACTATTTATTTGTATGATACAGCTGCAAATAAGTATTTGAACATCTGAGAAAGTCAATGTTAATATTTGGTACAGTAGCTTTTGTTTGCAATTACAGAGGTCAAATGTTTCCTGTAGTTTTTCACCAGGTTTGCACACACTGCAGGAGGGATTTTGGCCCACTCCTCCACACAGATCTTCTCTAGATCAGTCAGGTTTCTGGCCTGTCGCTGAGAAACACGGAGTCTGAGCTCCCTCCAAAGATTCTCTATTGGGTTTAGGTCTGGAGACTGGCTAGGCCACGCCAGAACCTTGATATGCTTCTTACAGAGCCACTCCTTGGTTATCCTGGCTGTGTGCTTCGGGTCATTGTCATGTTGGAAGACCCTGCCTCGACCCATCTTCAATGCTCTAACTGAGGGAAGGAGGTTGTTCCCTAAAATCCCGGTCATCCTCTCCTTAATACAGTGCAGTCGCCCTGTCCCATGTGCAGAAAAACACCCCCAAAGCATGATGCTACCACCCCCATGCTTCACAGTAGGGATGGTGTTCTTGGGATGGTACTCATCATTCTTCTTCCTCCAAACACGTTTAGTGGAATTATGACCCAAAAGTTCTATTTTGGTCTCATCTGACCACATGACTTTCTCCCATGACTCCTCTGGATCATCCAAATGGTCATTGGCAAACTTAAGACATGCCTGGACATGTGCTGGTTTAAACAGGGGAACCTTCCGTGCCATGCATGATTTCAAACAATGACGTCTTAGTGTATTATCAACAGTAACCTTGAAACGGTGGTCCCAGCTCTTTTCAGGTCATTGACCAGCTCCTCCCGTGTAGTTCTGGGCTGATTTCTCACCTTGCTTGGGATCATTGAGATCCCACGAGGTGAGATCTTGCATGGAGCCCCAGTCCGAGGGAGATTGACAGTCATGTTTAGCTTCTTCCATTTTCTAATGATTGCTCCAAAAGTGGACCTTTTTTCACCAAGCTGCTTGGCAGTTTCCCCGTAGCCCTTTCCAGCCTTGTGGAGGTGTACAATTTTGTCTCTAGTGTCTTTGGACAGCTCTTTGGTCTTGGCCATGTTAGTAGTTGGATTCTTACTGATTGTATGGGGTGGACAGGTGTCTTTATGCAACTAACGACCTCAAACAGGTGCATCTAATTTAGAATAATAAATGTAGTGGAGGTGGACATTTTAAAGGCAGAATAACAGGTCTTTGAGGGTCAGAATTTTAGCTGATAGACAGGTGTTCAAATACTTATTTGCAGCTGTATCATACAAATAAATAGTTTAAAAATCATACATTGTAATTTCTGGATTTTTTTTTTTAGATTATGTCTCTCACATGGACACCCACGATGACAATTTCAGACCCCTTCATGATTTCTAAGTGGGAGAACTTGCAAAATAGCAGGGTGTTCAAATACTTATTTTCCTCACTGTAGGTAGATAGATAGATAGACATGATAGCCTAGTGGGTTAATGTCAGTATCCCCACACGGATGAGATTGAGAGTTTGATCCTCGTTGAGCTGATTGCTGTGTTGGTAAATAAAACTTCTGCACCTTGTCCCTTCTAAAAACATTTCAATTCTGTGTTGGACTAATTTCTTGATTTCCTGGTCTTTAATGAAAGATAACCAAAAAAACAGGCACTTCTGTGGTAGCTCAGTGGGTTAAGGCTTGTGCCTGAACATGGTCCTTAATATAGTCCGCGCTGCTGATAAGGTTTCAAAGCCAGTCCTACATGCCTTCTTTCTTACTGCGATACAAAGTGTCGCTCAGTGGTTTAAGGCTTGTGCCTCATCTAAACATGCTTCCAAGTCTGATCTCTTCCATAGTTGAGTGGGATAAGGTTGGTGCCTCGCTGATGGTGAGGATCAGGGTTTGAATCCTGCTTTCTGCCTGCTAGTTGTGACGTAGGTTATGTTCCTGCTTCCTAAATCTTTCTTTAGCTTTATATTCGTGTGTTGATGGTTTAAAAGTAGATAGACCTGCTCTAAACAACCTTACGGGCCTGTCTTCCCTGATGGTTCAGTGGGTTAATTCAGGTTTCTTGCTTTTGGTGGGGTTCAGGGTTCGAACCCTGCTTTCTGTCTGCCAGTCACGATCAGGATTCACTTCCTACATCTTTCTTTAGTGATATATTTTTTTAATGGGTTGAAAAGAAAGATAGACCTGCTCTAAATAAGCTTCCTAGCCTGTCCTCACCAATGGTTCAACAGGTTAAGGTGGGTATCTTGCTAGTGGTGGGGATCATGGTTCGATCTTGCTTTCTTCCTTTTATTTACAATGTGGGTTCAACTTGTGCTACTTACATCTGTATTCGCTGTGTTGATGGTTTGAAAAGAAAGATAGACCTGCTCTAAACAAGCTTTCCAGCTTGTCTTTCCTGATGGTTCAGTGGTTTAATGCTGGTGCCTTGTTAATGGTGTGAATCAGGGTTCGAATCCTGTTAGTCACATTATGGGTTTGCTTCCTATGTCTGTCTTTAGCATTATATTCTTGTGTTGATGGTTTGAAAGAAAAGATAGACCTGCTCTAAACAATTTTTGCAGTCGGTCCTTCCCGATGGTTCAGTGGGTTAAGACTGGTGTTTTGCTGTTGGTGGGATTCATGGTTCGAATCCTGGTTTCTGTCTTGTATGAATTTCTTGTTTTGAAGCATGAAATGAAGGATAAACCCCCCAAAAAAAGAAGGTATGTTGTGGGACTTGATGGCTTTGTGGTAAAAGCCTTGCCTCTGTGCTCAGAGGTTGCTGGTTCAAATCTGGCTTGTCCCCACATTGGGTAAGCTGTGTGGAAAGTAGTGTCTGGTGAGCAATGAGGTAGTTGACTGTGAACAAAGTCTGTACAGACCTGCTGGGTTCACCCTCAGATATTCAGAGTAATAGTTTTGCATTTAGGGCAGGAGAAAAGGGTTATTTAATAAAAATTTTTTTGCCCGGAGCCTATGTTCATACTTTTTTGGATGTTTTTGCTTCATAACCCCCTGTTTTCAGCTTCTCAGATGCCAGGGGGGCAGACGCCTGAATATTGCCCCCCTGCTTCAGGATACGCCCTTTGAAACCGTCCACATCTGACCTTCCATGCAGCCATTTCTGACACCTTCATTACTACAGTCACCGGAACCTTCCACACTCTTAACTTTGAGTCTTGGCTGGGGTTTGAACCAGCAACCTCTCAACCCAGAGGTAAAGCTCTTCCAATTGAGCCACAGGATCTCCTGCAAAAACCTGATTTTTAGAACCTTTTCTGGTTCTTTTTCAAACCTTTTAAACAATTTAAAGGAAAGTTAAGAGGTAGGAATCGAACCGGGTGAGTCAGATAGCAGAGGTCGCATCACTAACCACTACACTACCACAGGGGTGGCAAGCAAGCGTTTGCTTATTGGACTCTTGGCTTTTCTATAGTTAGGAGACCAGCGTTTTCTCTTAGATCATGATGGTAGAGGGTCAAAACTTCTCCATGTGATATATATGTAAGCATATGAACAGTGATTAAATATAAAGGCTATATCAGTGCAGAGACGTGTGGACATCATTTAGAGCCTTTGCTATTTTTCCACACGGACAGTTAATGAGGTGATACCGGAGAAAATGCACCTCTTCAAGTCAAGTCAGGAAGCTTATAAATATATATATTTATTTTCATGACTATGAAAATTGTAGAGTCACACTGAAGGCATCAAAACTATGAATTAACACGTGGAATTATATACATAACAAAAAAGTGTGAAACAACTGAAAATATGTCATATTGTAGGTTCTTCAAAGTAGCCACCTTTTGCTTAGATTACTGCTTTGCACACTCTTGGCATTCTCTTGATGCCTACTTTGAAGAACCTACAATATGACATATTTTCAGTTCACTTTTTTGTCATGTATATAATTCCACGTGTTAATTCATAGTTTTGATGCCTTCAGTGTGAACAATTTTCATAGTAATTAAAATAAAGAAAACTCTTTGAATGAGCAGGTGTGTCCAAACTTTTAGTCTGTACTGTATATATATATATATATATATATATATATATATATATATATATATATATATATATATATATATATATATATAAATACAAAACGAATAAAAAATGTTACCTAATGAATGTGTCCAGGCTGAAGATCCACATATAGAACACAAGCAGAGAAAAGATGATGATGATCAGGAATGTGTCTGTTCTCAGTCATGTTTACATCACTGACTCCCTCTGTCTCATCCATATTAACCCCAAACTTCTTACTGCCTTCTGTGGTGAGTGAGAGTCCGTACTTTATACACCAGTGGATTGAACGCGCAGTAACAGGAAATCGGTTGTTCGGCTGAAATCGGTGCGCAGTGAAAATAAAAAAATAATATTTCACCAAATCAATGGATTAAAACTAAAGTAACGAGTCTGTTTTGAAAATGTAAGAAGTAAAAAGTACAGATATTTGTGTAAAAATTTAATGAGTAAAAGTAAAAAGTTGTCTGAAAAATAAATAGTGGAGTAAAGTACTGATACCAGAAAAATCTACTTAAGTACAGTAACGAAGTATTTGTACTCCGTTACTTCCCTCCTCTGTTAACTACTGAAAATTCTAAACACACTGCCATAGTGATAAAAGAGTGGATCAGCAACCGCTGGATGGGGAACTTACATATATCCTTTTGGATCTTTATCACTTCTTAAATTCCTCATTTCTAACAACGAGTGATTTTTTTTTTTTACCTTAGTTTATTTCCATCCTTTTTTTTTTTTTTGCCATATTTACCTCCTCCAGTGAAAAGAAGTGGGAAGAGACAGCAGGAGAGAAGATTCAGCTGTTCTTCTGCCTTCACATTTGTTCAGTATTGCTAGTGTTCCGTCTCAGAGGACAGGAAAGGTGTGATTTGTGGAGTATCATCTATTACCGGAGATGAAAAGGAAAATTCCAAATCGCTGCACTCCAGCGAGCGGTGATGAAATGTGCAGGACGAGTGTTTAATAGTGTAATAATGTCAGGATTATGGACAAAGACCATCTTTCCGACATGTCACTTGTTTATTGGCTAGTTGATTTACTGAAATTTTTTGTCTTTTGTTCTGTTGTGTAGTGAGGAAAATGATGCAAATACATAACCATTTTAATAAAGAAAAGAAAATATATAAATATATATATATAATTTTTTGTATAAAAACTTTCTTTCGGCTTCTCCCATTAGGGGGCGCCACAGCAAATCCTCCGCATGTTTGATTTGGCACATGTTTTTACACTGGATGCCCTTCCTAACGCAACCCTCCCCATTTAACTGGGCTTGGGACCGGCACTAAGAGTGGCTGGGGTCGGTTCCCTGACCGGGGATGGAACCCGGGCCGCAGCGGTGAGAGCGCCGCATCCTAACCACTAGACCACCAGGGTATAATTTTTCTTTTGAATATGTTACGTTCCAAAACCTCCTGCGATAAACAAAAAAACCCTGTGGTAAACAGATGCCACCCCAAAAATGCTATTTCATGTATACAGTACCGAAAAGTATTAACATTTTACTTGATTTAATAATTAATAATTATATTTGTATTAATACATTTCATTATTTCAACATAAAACGCCATAAAAACAATTCCCTATAAGTTTTCTGGTCTATCATGCTAGCTGAGAAAGACTGGGGAAATCAGCGAAACTAATACGTTATGTGGCAAATGCAATTCCACGATAAACCACCGGGGTGTGAGATTTTAACCGCGGTAAAGTGGGGGATTACTGTATACAGTGTGTGTGTGTGTGTGTATATGTCAGTGGCGGCCCGTTTATTTGGTACCTTGGCCTTCAGTTGGGACTTACCAGATTTAATCCACCTCTAAATAACCACCATTATCATGTCGCAAATATAAAAACCATCAATACTACACAAAAACGCAATATAACAACGTGTGGCATTACAGAGAGAGAAGCATTTCACATAAAACCATAATGCACGGAAACAATACACAAAAATGCACAGGGTCATTTTATGAGGCAAAAATCAATGCTTCTGCTAAAGATGATGAATGTCTGCGGTGCAGCTGTGGCTACAGTGAAAGGAGACTTGTTTTACTGTGTTCATTTCTTTACTAATGACATTCATTCTCACTGAGATTCCTGTCTGTTATAGTGCCTTTCTCTGTAAGATTGATGGTTTCAAAAAGTCGTGGTGTCATAATGATGCTATAAAGAGGTGGATTGATTCAGGTAGGACACCACTGAAGGACTAGGTGTGAAATGTATATGTCCCTGTATACCCTTAATTCTTCAGCATTGAGTACTACAGCATGCACAATTTTGATATCAAGTTGTAAAGCATCTCAAGTAATCATTAAAAACAAAATTGGAGCATTACTGGATTATCAGACGTCATATACATGATAGAGTGCACATAGAGAGTGCGGTGTTCTAGAGACTTACAGCCATTTCCCGGGCCATAGCGAAGCCAGTTGATTGGAAATCACACAAATCTACCACTTTGCTCAATATTTAATGAGCTGAACAAATTAAACACAGAAGGGGATTTATTGTGTCTTCCTGCTTGATTGCGGCAGCCCAAAGGGCACAAAAGTCATCAGCACTATTCTGAGTAATGCAGAGTTTTTTTCTTATGCTTTTCCCATTATTCCTGCTAACAAAAAAAATATATAAATATATATAAAGGCTTACGGGTGATTCTAAAGCTCACCTGAAATGGCTGTGTAAAGATTTCATCGTAATTCTGATCAGAATCGGTCTCAACTTGCCCAAAGGGCGTACTCAGACTTGCCAAGGCGCTCGCATGATTACGTGTTACGGAAGCTACAGTAGGACACCTATAAATAACCGAGAATATCCCGACGACTGTACTGCGATTCGATGTATAGCGTATAACATCGATATCTAACGTTATGCTAATATTAAGCTGATATGTCACTTTGTAGAGATTCATATCCAGACATGGGTTGCACACCACTGACTCGCTGGGAACACACTTTTGGTTCTGCAAACCGCAAGCAGGATTTTCACACCTCAGATGCCAGATTTTTTCGTAAATAGAAGCAGTGAAGACCTACAACCTTTAAACACCGGTATTTGCAACATAATAGCGAAAGAGCAAGCTGAAAGATCTAAATGACAGATGAACGAGATATAAAGCATTAATATATATGACTGTATATAGATAAACTATATTGTGGACAACTGATTACAAGATTCATGGATGCTTTTGGAACATCCCATCCCACCATTTCCACCATTAACATTGTCGTTATGGGCATGGATGTTCAATAGGGTTCAGATCAGAGCTCTATAGCAGAAGATCTTCCACTCCAACTCATGTGAAGCACATCTTCATGGAGCTGGCTTTGTGCTTTTATTATAATTATCACACAAATCACTGCAAATTTGGTGAACAAAATGACTTCCAACCTTATTATTCGCCTCCAAAATCTAGAGAAACACCTTCCCAGCACTGAATTTCGTCTATAAATACTCAAGTACTCAAGATTTTGAGGCGTATATGGCAAAGATGGTCAATGGTTGAGGTCCGGGTTCTATGTAGGACACTTGAGTTCTTTCACTCCAACTGTTCCACCTGAAAAACTTTGAAATTTGATGAACACCTGATTAGCTCTGGGACAATTGAGCATTCTCAATGTTGAGGATGATAGATAGTTTGAGGATTATAGATAGTTTGAGGACAATAGCTAGTTTGAGGACTATAGACGAAGTGAGGATGACAGATAGTTTGAGGATAATAGACAGTTTGAGGACGATAGATGCTTTGAAGATAGCAGATGCTTTGAGGAGGATAGATATTTTGAGGACTATAGATGCTTTAAGGATGAAAGATGCTTTGCAGACGATAGATGCTTTGAGGATGACAGATAGTTTAAGGATAATAGACAGTTTGAGGACGATAGATGCTTTGAGGATGATAGATAGTTTGAGGATGATGGATAGTTTGAGGACTATAGATGCTGTGAGGATGATAGATAGTTTGAGGATGATGGATAGTTTGAGGACTATAGATGCTGTGAGGATGATAGATAGTTTGAGGATGATGGATAGTTTAAGGACTATAGATGCTGTGAGGATGATAGATGGTTTAAGGATGATGGATAGTTTGTGGACTACAGATGCTTTGAGGATGATAGATAGTTTGAGGATGATGGATAGTTTGAGGACTATAGATGCTTTGAGGATGATAGATGCTTTAAGGATGACAGATAGTTTCAGGATAATAGACAGTTTGAGTACGATAGATGCTTTGATGACTATAGATGCTGTGAGGACGATAGATAGTTTGAGATTAATAGACAGTTTGAGGACAACAGATGCCACTGTAGTCCTCATTTTCCACTGTAATCCAAAAGCTATACGTCTCATCCTGTCTATCAGCTAAAACAGACTGTCATTAGACTGAGATTTTCTCAATTACTCACTCCTCAGCACAACACACAGTTCCCCACGTCTCTTACTCCCTGTCCACTTCCACGGGAAAACACCTCATTTCCCTCGCCTTGTCTTTCCGTCCTCTAGGACAAGATTGTGAGCCTTGCTCATGTCATATATACTGTATATATATATATGTGTGAGTGAAAATAAGACAGATCCTAGGACTGTTGTTGGGGTGAAGCAAGAACGTGCAACCAAAGCCTGTGGGCAAATCTCTAGAATCAATACCAGCTCCGTGTGTGTGTGTGTGTGTGTGTGTGTGTGTGTGTGTGTGTGTGTGTGTGTGTGTGTGTGTTGGGGGGGCAAGGAAGAGCATGATGTTTAAATAATAAATCCCGGTCTAAACAGGAGTCCATTTCTCTAGGCACCCTAATCCCTGCACTCACTCAGCTAAAGCTAATTCTGTTCATGACATGTTCCAGCATTCTTTTCGCCTTACCCTCATTCCCACCTCTTCTCTCGTTCTCTTTTCCTCTTTCTTTTTTTTGTATCATTCTTTCACTAATTTTTCCATTGGAGAAAACCTGACAAAATGTAAGTGCTACAGGATTTTCGTTTGTGGACACCTGACCATTTTTTTTATTATCTCGTTTCCACATTTAGTCCCTCTTATAATAAACTCCATTCTTCTGGGAAGATGTTCCACTAGATTTTAGGGGGTGCTTGTGCACATTTTCGGAGATTCATTCAGCCACAAGGGTGTTATCAAATCAGGTATTGATGTAGGTGAGGTAAGGAGGCCTGGGGTGCTGTCAGTGTTGTGCTTTGAATTATAGTTGTTGTAGAATATTGATTAACACCTTCTGACCAACGTTAGTCCAATAGTCTCATTGGATGATGTATAACATGGGATAATTATGCATTAAAATCAGATTACAAAGATGATGTTCAACTCGATACACAATGGTATTCTTCACTGGCAAAGTTGTACATGAGAAAAGGTCGTAGCTACATAATTATGAGATAAAACATGACGAGAACGCAATAGAATTTAGATGAAACCTACGAGAGCTATAAGCATAGTTGGCCCTGAAGACTTTCTCAGGGTGGAAAACTAACTTAGACTCCTGCAGACTCCTTTCACACGCATTAAATAAATGCCTCGGTTTTAACTATATGTTCTGTTAAATGTTCAAACAATTAATATAAACCCTGTGGTTTGAACTACAGGTGTTCTAGAACATCGGAAACCCTCTGACCAAATGGAGTCCAATGGCATCATTAGATGCTGCATAAAATGGGATCATTTTCAAGGCTTCTAATAAGACATTAAATAGGAAAAAGAATGGGGTTCTGGATAAAAAAAACAACAACTATAAACTTCATACAAAAATGCCTCGGGAAATAACACACTGCTGAGTGTTACATGTTTTCAAGATTTTTTTGGTCTAAACATTGGAATCAATAACAGACTCTTGACATTTGGTCCTTCCTGCATGAAGCTGTACACATACATTAAGACACAGAGTAAGCAGATCGGCATGTCCATGCCAGATAAAAAAAAAATTAAATTAAAAAAAAAACATATTTCTAATCAGGTTGCTGGCTGGGCCAGCCATCCGCTGTGGAACAGACCGGCCACAGTGTGGCTCTGCAGCAGGCAGCTTGTGCTAGCAGGGTTTCTACTCCACTTGATTTCTCCATCAGCAGGTAGTGGACCAGATTTTTCACTGCATTTGCAAGCCATTACATTTTACTTTTTATGTTTTGATTAAACAAAAATTTTGTCTACAAGCTAGTTCAAGCAAATGTGTCTAATGCAGTTCTACCAAGCCAAGGCAGATGGTTCACTGGAACTAATTTCAAAGGGAATTCAATTCTTTCTACTATACAATAAAGACATTTGGAATTGCAATAAAAAAAATAAAAGATCAGGACTTCAGCGTTCGATGCACTACATTTCAAACCCACCCGTTTTCAAGAGCATAAATATTGGGTAGATATTTCTTGTTGCAAAGGTTGACTCGATTGTTTAAACCATTACTTAATCTAAAATTTCATGTCTTGGTTTGAATCCTGGATTTCCAATGTAAAGACTGTATGTTCTTAAAAAGTATAAACCAACACGAAGAACAGAGAGCTGTCTATGGAAGGAAGGCAAGCCAAAATCTAAAGCATTTGTTTTAGAAGATTGAGCACAGCCAATTCCACCATTTTATAGAAACAAATTAAACCCATAATGTACTTACAACCATGTGAATGAATGATGTGAAAATGGTCAACATCTGAAAAACAGGTTGTGAAAGATTTGGGGGGAAAAACCCCAAAGCAATAGTCAATATCCCTTCCAACCACTTGAAAATCACAAAGTGCTACAAATGTAGAGAAGGAATTTCTGTTCCTCACCAACTGTGTCTGGCAGAAGTTTGCATATAAGGTCCCTGGTATTTTAGTCCATTGCTCCAAAACTTGGTCTTGTGAAGGATCCTCATGTGGAAAAGGTTTATGAAATGGGTTATGGTCTAGTTTTGATAAGCATGTGGTTAGACTCTGAGGTAGCATGTTTTGTAGTAGCTAGCATCTTACAATTCAAGATGGCTGACAGTGTGGGAAAAGTACAGAAAAACCAGTGCTACCATTACAAAGTTACACAGTTAACTGGAAAAATCATTAGCATTAGTTCGTGAAGTTTGGGGAAAAACCCAAAACAACAATCGATATCCTCTCCAACCACCTTGACAGGGCGTGGGTGAAGGTGTCAAATTCTACCATTCAAAGATATCTTCCAGAAGCTGAAATATAGATATCATGCCACAAGATGCAATCTGCTCATCATCAGTAAGAATCAGCAAAACAGATTGAAATTCACAAAATAAACCCAAATACATAAATAAATAAGTTCTGCAACCCAGAATCACCTTTAGCAAAGTGCTAGAAAGGCCAAAATGTGGAGAAAGAAAGGATCTGCTCATGATCCGAAACATGTAAGTTCATCAATCAAACACCGTGAAGATGTCATGGCTTGGACTTGCATGGGTGCTCCCGGGAGAGGCTCATTAATCTTTATAGGTGATGTTAGTCATGATATTGGGAACATAATGAATTTCAAAAACATTAACAATGTTCAGAGAAATGTGTTTGATCTAACTAGGTGGAACTTGGGTGGACCCAAAACTGATTGCCAACAAAAGGAGAAAAGGTGGAATGTTTTAAGGTGGCAAGATCAATCAGCAGACCTTAACTAAAAGATCATGTTATATTAAGAAGAGGAGACTGAAGGGAGAACAACCCACCCAAAACCAGTGGTGTAAAGTATTTAATTAAATGTACTTTATTACTGTACTTAAGTAATTCTTGGCTACGTAACCCTAACCATAACCCTACCACATTTATGATTCAAAATATGCACTTTTTAAAGTGTCACCCATTACATTTTTTACCTATGTTGAAGAGGTCATTAAGGCTCAACACTCCCCTACCTTCATCTGCTGCCTTTAAGTGCTGATGGTCTCATTTTTACTCTTAAAAGAGATTAAATAAATACCAAAAACTTTGAAAACCAGCCTTGTGAAGTTAAATAAAAAATATTGCCCCGCTCTGAGAATGAGAGGTGCATCAAATCTCAGCTCTGGATATTTGGTTTTTATTTATTTTAAATGATTTACTTAAATTTTATATGTCCATTGAATAATAACGGTGCTTCTACTTCGTTACATGATCCTGTCATTTTATTTGTTTATTTAAGATCCTTTTTCGAAAGATTGCTTTACCACTTTGTCGTTTTTTTTGCCTACTTGTTTGATTTTCACACAAATCAAAGCTTTTTGGCTTTTCACTGCCGTGTCTTGGTGTTGAGGACGAGTGCATCTTTGAGCCTACATTCAATACGAGTGAAAGTGCTGTTCAAATCAGATACTCGAAGACTTTTTCTTGTCATATTGGAAATCAGCTTGTAATGGAGGAAGATTTGCAGTTAGGTGTCTATACTTTTACTCAAGTATGATTTTCAGGTAGATGAAACTCCTTACACCACTGCCCACAACCAACAACTGAAAGAAGCTGCTATACAATCTTGGAAAAACAACATCATAGAAGTATGCAACAGTTTAATGATGTCATTGGACACCAGATTTATGCAGGTATCGCAAGCAAAAGAAAGAATTTACACGAAGACAATCAGAAGAAAAAGAAAAAAGAGAAAAGAAAAGTGCATGAGCTTATTCTCCTGTGCTGGATTGAATCCTTCCTTTCTGTTTGCACTCATCTCTCTTGTAGTAGCTTTATCAGAGAAAGTAAACATCGATCGATGTGCCAGGTTGGTTAACTATGACCTGTGTCTGTGCTGATCTTCTCTGAAGTACACCAGAGAAGACAACACAAGAACCTACTGTTCAAATAAACTTGAAGAGTCTAACCCTGAGCAGTATCACCTGGCCACGAAAGAAGTACTCTGAAGATAACAACGGTCAACAGTGACTGGTTTGCAGAGATGGCAAAAGTACACACATCCTTCAATCCAGTAGAAGTGCAGATACTCAGGTTTTAAAAGACTCTGGTTAAAGTTGAAGTACTGACTACACTTTTTCACTCAAGTTAAAGTAAAGAAGTTTGGGCTCTGACATGAACTTAAGTAAAAAGTAGTCATTACTACTACATGTCACGCTGGTAAATGGACCTCACATCATATTAATATATAACACAAAACAATTTCAAATGTTGTTATCTAATGAATGTAACGTTTCCTGGTGGTCTAGTGGTTAGGATGCGGCGCTCTCACCGTTGCGGCCCGGGTTAGATCCCCGGTCTGGGAACCAACCCCAGCCATTAGGGTTGCACAAGCCTTGGTGCCGGTCCCAAGCCCGGATAAATAGGGAGGGTTGCGTTAGGAAGGGCATCCAGCTTAAAAACGTGCCAAATCAAACATGCGGATGCTCCGCTGTGGCAACCCCTAACGGGAGAAGCCGAAAGAAAGTTATCTAATGAATGTATCCAGGCTGAACAACCAACATATAGAATACAAGCAGAGCAAAGATGATGATCAGGTGATCAGGAATGCCTCTGTTCTCTGTTAAACCAAGTGGATCCCTGTACACCAGTGGATCCCTGTACACCAGTGGTACACCAGAAATAGACTGATGAGATGAAAACAGTGCACAATGAAAAGCAAATATCAATATTGATCAAGGCACCAAATAGATTAAAACTAAAGAAACAATTCACAAAGTATTTGTACTTCATTACTTTCCATCTCTGGCGTGTTCGATACACAGCAGATTGAATGGGAATATTTTACCTGGAAAACCTTTTTTAATTCCATCAGTGCAGAAAATGTAAATGATTTGCCTTTAAATGTAAAGTATCCAAAGTACTAGGATTTATAATGGCTATATGTTTGCTTTTAACATTTTTGTCACAAGACTCTTACGTAATCAACTCGGTTTATGTAAAAAAAAAAAAAATAAAATCGAATGTAACTCTTAGCAATACATTTGGCCATATTGTGTATTTGTAAATTATACACAAGGAAGGATATAATCTACAAAAAATCATCAGCTGACTCTATGGCTTTGATTCATTGCTTTATATATATATAAAAATATATTATTCAGTGGTCTATGATGTATCTGATACAATCCAATAATATTCATAAAAAAAAATCCATATTCCTCTTTTTTTTGTATCAGCCTGATGTCTCAGCCCACATTTGGGGGAGAAATTTGATCTTATTTTTATCTTGCATCATGCCTCTTGCATCACACATCCATCTCGCAAGGGAATCCTCTTCCACAACTGAAATGTCAGTGTATAGTATAGTCTACACTTTTTGCTGCCCTACTTGCAATTATGTACCATATTTATCAGGCTTTGTTCATTCCTGGCGCCTTGATTACCAAACCCTTCCTGTATTTCATCTCCTAACTGTCCCGCGTGTGCTGTTAAATCGCATAGCTTTCTCTAGTACATTGATTTTTTTTTCCCATTGGATACAGTGAACCCATCAGCATTGTGTTCATACATAAAAATATGACTTGTGTATTATAAGCTGAAGAGAAGGAAGAAGAAGAAGAAGAAAAAACAACAACCTAGAAAGGAAACTCAAAAAAAATATTGAAAGTGATTAGAAATCTGGCTCGTGTGCAAATATTTGATTTGGAACCCGTATTGTCGTTTTTGAGGGACATTATTTAGCAAAAAGACAGTGATTTGTTATGGACCGAATTAATGCATTTATAATTAATAGGCATTCGTGTCTTTCGGGTGTTAAAGCATTGATTGCCTTGACAAATGAGCGCTTCCTGAAATATAATTCGCTCCTTGGACACATTAAGTTAAGACACCGGAATCCTGGGAAAACATGATGAATTGGACACAAACACATAAAGGAGTAAATATGAATATATGATATACACACTCATCAGCCAGAACATAAAAATCTCTGGAGTGAAATGAATTACACGGGCTGTTTTGTTACAATTGCAAATGTCCAAGGGGAGAGATCTGCTGGGCAGCAAGCGAAGGGTATGTTCTCAAAGTTATCATGTTGGAAGCAGGAAAAATGGGCAATCATTATAATCAGAAGGAACTGAGTTAGATGACCTTGTCAGAGAATTTCCAAAAGATGCAGAGGGCAGGTCTTGTGCAGTGATCCCAGAACCTATCAAAAGTATTCCAAGGATCCATACAAGATCAATCCTTCAGGAGGAGATGGACCAGATAAACCAGATCAAGCAAATCACCTGGGCATTGTTTAGGCTAGGTTGGATAACTATGAGATGGTTTTGAAAATAATGTCATTCATTTATTCATATTCTAAAAGCCATGGATTCTAGTAAAAGAAAATATTCGAAACGATGCTTCTCCAACTTCAACAAGTCAGAGAAGAACCTATGTAGGTGAACCCTGCTTCACCTCTACTGACCTCCTGAGCCAGTGGCATTTCAGGGCTAGTTTTTTATTTATTATCTACACCAGACATCTTTTCAACACATTTATCCTGTTTCATGCTTCTCCACTTTTCATTTTCAGCATTCAGTCAAATTTGGACTTTTTTGACTTCCACGTATGTGAACTTCATCCAATCCTGGTGGCCGCAGCTTCCCGAAAATGAGTCAGCGGTTTGGACATTTTATAGGTTAACCATTTCCTGTGTGTTTCTTCCACATATATCTGATCAACACCTACATGGGGACCTTGTAGATTGCAAGCTTATGACTGCAATGCAAGTTTCGATGCTAACCAGACGTATACCCAGTGCTTTAATTAGCATGAATACGATTCCAGCATTTCCACATGGACTATTTTTAGCAAAAAAAAAAAAAAAGTTGTAAGGATCTTACAAAGAGTTTTGAATCTTAGATTACTTTAAACGAGCTCAGTGTGCTGGTAGTCGAACCGGAAAAAAAACATGGAAATACAAAGTATTCTAAAAAACTTTTGAGTGGCAGTGTATTACTGTGTCTAGACTAAACTAATAGGTGCCTGTGTGTGCTCACTTAGGCAAGCATTTAGAAGTGTAAACAAATTGGTGTGTGTGTGTGTGTGTGTGTGTGTGTGTGTGTGTGTATGTATGTGTGGACATGTACTAAAGCAAACATTATTCTCCTGGTGCTTATTTTTGGGTGTGTGTGTGTGTGTATATGTACATGTATTAAAGCAAGTGTTGTTTTCCTGGCATGCATGTGTGAGTGTGCATGTGTGTGTGTGTGTGTGTGTGTGTGTGTGTGTGTGTGTGTGTGTGTGTGTGTGTGTGTGTGTGTGTGTGTGTGTGTGTGTGTTTGAGCATGCTACTTAGTTTCAAGTTAACACAGCTAGACTCCAGCAGACAGGTTGAGACTCAGTCATCCAGGTGAATTAATGACACACAAACACACACACCCATCTGTCCCCTTTGCATCAGAGGGAAGCTAGTGGGCAGTGGATGGGGCTGTCAGGTGCTAACGAGGTGCTAACAAGGTGTAAACATTGTATGTTTGGTGTGAGAGCACGAGGTGACGGAACCTTGAATTTAAATGCAGGAGGGGTTCAAGATTCTGATAGCTGTCAGAATTTGAACTGCATAGAGTACAATGATTAATATGACAGTCATTAACGAGTTATACATTCCACACCCAGGCCTTTAGTGGTGTCCTACCTGAACCAATCCACCGCTTTATACCATTAGGAAACCACGGTTATAGAAACCATCATTATTATAGAGAAGCGCAGTATGACAGAGCGCTGCATCACAAACAGGAATCTGATACAGCAAAATTTAATGCCATCACTAAAGCAATGAACACAATTCAACAAATCTTCTTTCACTGTAGCCACAGCTACACCACCTCCTACATCATCTCTAGCAGAAGCATCGATATTAACCTTATAAAATACATATCATTTTGTGCATTTTTTCCTGGGGATTTGAAATGCATGCACATTGTGTGTTTTCGTTGAAATTTTAAAGGAACAAAAATGCAAAAACGGTTCATGTTTACAGTTTTGAACTATTTGGGCCGACCTTTCCTAATGACGTCCAGCTTTTTAAAAAGTCCGTCTTGTAAATGTCCTTGTAAACGTATCTGTGACCATGTCAATTTCTTCTCCTCTGTCAGTCGTTGTGAAATGAAAAGAACTGCTTTTCAAGTCCGTCAAGAAGCTTTGATTGTCATTTGAACCATATATATATATAGCTGATGCGGTACACAGTGAAATAAGACAACGGCCTACCAGAACCCTGGTGCTACATCACACAACATAGAGCTACATAACAGAACACAGAGCTAAGGACTAAAGTAAGCGAGCTTTGAATTTTTGACCTTCCAATTGAAGGAGTTGAAAATGCCGATATTATTGGATGCCTTCTAGAAGACCTGATTGGATAGAAACTCTAACTGAAAATGACACTATAGAAACGCTATAAAATGAAGAGAGTTTACAGTGCTGTTTTCCCCCCACATGGACACTGATTTAAACATCTACTACAAAATGTGTGTGTTTGTGGACATGGAAATATTTTAATATATTTTCAGATTAGGCTTAGATTTGGATCTACGATTAGATACGGTTCACATACAACGCTTCAGTCCTCTGTAGGGCCACTGTAGGGCCTTTCCACACTTTCCACACTTTCCACACTTCCACACAATCCATCGTCACCAGAAGAATACACAAAAACCAAAAAAAGACAAGCATTATTACATTAAATATACATGAAGAGAATGAAAATTTTTTTTTAAAAGAGACACGAAAAAAAGAAAAACAAGTACGGATGTTACTTCCTGTAAATGGGTGACTTTAATCCAGAGTAAAAGAATTGCATGTTTGTTTTTTTTATATCTGGGATGACTGATATGGCGAAAGCAATCCTGGCACGGTTATGAAAAGACGCGATATCTTTACGCGCCGCCAAACGAAGCCACGAAAGGGTTTTCCGAGATCATTTTGTCGCACTCAAAGCGAGATGGGGTCCGTCTCATCTGGAGATCAAAGATGGGTTGATAGCGAGACCAGTTTCTCGTCTAACATGGGCATCGTGCGGAAACGTCCGAGACGATTTGAAAAGAAAAGCTTGCTGTGTGTGTGTCGATAATTATAGAGAAAAAAAAAAACAGCGAGCGTAAGAAAAAATCAGAGGAAGTATTGTCTTTGAAGAAATCACTCTCTGTGGTATGGCATTTTGTCAACACCATTAAATTGAATTTCCTGTAGCAGAACTTTGGAAAGTTCTGACTCTCGCTCACCCAATACGACTGTAAACACGGCCCTTTCCATAATATTGGTTTGTCTAACCAGTAAATTCAATACAGTAAATCCAACATGTCTGAACTGACAAATATAACGAGCACCTTCTGATTAACCAATTAATCGGCAAAAGTATTGGGACACCTGATTTTTCCACATTGTTACCACAAAGTTGGAGGCACACGATTGTACGAGGTGATATCAAAACGTTTCGATACTAGTTTTGTACCACACCAACAGATGACAGCACATAAGTCAGTTACTTCATAAGTCAGTGTGCCCAAAGACATCGTCCTGTGTACGTCAGGAGCCGGGCAACTGGTGCTGTTCTGCCCATGTGCGTTACCACGTCTGCTATTGAACTACGAAACCCAAACCTGTTTCAGCATGACTTTGCCAGTGTACACAGATTCAGCTCCATGAGGATACAGTATGCACTACACGGATTGGTGTGGAAGATCTCAAACCTCAATAAATATGATGAATGTGAATGCTGACGGCACCTTAGACCTCCTCAACTACATCAGTACCTGTCTTTACTAACACTCATGAAATCTCACACAAATCTCCACAAGCACACAACTAAATCTAGTGGAACATCTTCCCAAAAATAAGTTGAAAAAATTGAATTTTTATGATCCAAAAACGTGTCCATAAAGTGTTCGTCAGCTTCCCAGACCTCATTCAGGTCCTACATGGGATTTCCTCTAAGATTTCTATCTATCACAGTGGATCAAAGCTCTGTTCATTTCTTTACTTTCTTCTTTGTGTTTCAACGATGCCACTCTCTATAATACCCAGGCAGGGTCAGAGGATGAAAAAGGGACAAAGCAAGATAGCAAGAAAGTGAATCAGACTCTCGTCGGAGACAGCACGAGAGGCCACTTCTCTCCCCGGTGTCACTTACCTGATTGTTAGAGGGGAAAGAGAGATCAACTCTCACACTTCAGTTGTATATGACAAACATCGAGCATGAGGGCTTCAGGTATATAGAATATTCATACTTCCCAAACAAGCAAATAACTGTTTTCTTTTTTTCGTTCTGCAGTTTTGCTGGAATTATAGGGCTTCAGCTTTGGAGACTCGCCATCACTGCTTTCCTTCTGCTGCCAGCAATTTCCTTAAAGTGATCTTCACAATTTAACTTCTACAATTGAGTGCTTTTGCTGGATGTCATCAGTGGTGTATTTAAATAAATGTACTTTGTTACTATACTGTTTGTAGTTTTAGTGAATATCAACGATATGATGCTTTTGCTCTGTACTCAACTACATTTAATTCATTATATGCACTTTTACTATATGCACTATATTTTAATTGACAACGGGCATTACCCATTGAATGATATTATATTATTATATAATAGTCTGCGGAAGAGGTGATATCTCTATCGCCATTTGATTTGTCCATTGAATACTGATAATTGGTTTATTCGTGACGATCCTGTCATCTCATTGGTCAATCGAAGGTCTTTTTGAAAGATTGCTTTTGTCTTTTTTGTTGTGGACATCTATTTGTATGTCATCCGAAAACAACGAAGCTTCTTCTATTGTTAAAAGTAATTCACTAAAATGTTTTTGCTGAAAAAAATAAAATCAAAAAATCAAAATATTTGGGTGGAAAAAAAAAAAATCCCCCCAAGACTTTTTCAACTGGTGCACTGCTAACAGTTTAAACAAATCCACTTGCTGTGTTTGGGCAGATTGGCATCAAATCCATCACTGTTGCCAATCTGTCAACACCAATTTCTCCTTCCCAGCTTCACCCCTTTCAGCCTCCTTTACATAAGCTCTGCTGTTAGCAGGCGCTCGCGGAGAAAACCGATCCTCGATCTCCATCTCGGCTGGGGACGGCACTTCCAGACTGTAGCTTTGACAGGTGTTACCATGGAAGCGTCACAGCTAACTAATGGATGATAAGCCCCACCTCCCAGCATGCGACTGACATGTCTGGTGTCAGATCACTTTCACACACGAAACTTTTGTCTCTTATGGACAGATCAGGGGAATTCTGGGAATAGACTGCAAAGATCCAATCTGACCAGGGACTGAAACACCTAAATGGCCTTGGTGGAGATCGATCTCCAGATGAAAACAACAAAGCTCCAGAGACTCCAGATTGAACCTGAGCTGGAGTTACTGTCTTTTGCCATGTTTCATACGCTGCCCCTAGGCTATATGGTTTCCAGGTACCCTGTGCTGTTTTTGGGGATAAACTCTGGATCTAAAGGGACCTGACCAGAAACGTGAGGTTGCAGAAGATAAATGAACGAATGAGTACTTTCTGGGCAATGAAACAATTTTGCCTGATATACACCCCTAGTGCCAGGGGCATATAAACCCAGCCGAGGTAATGAGAAGGCCAAGAGTTACACCATCACTGATCTATTTGTTCTCCCTCATTCAGCCTGTCCAGGAGCAGTCATGTGGAAAATTGTTGTGGGTTTATTCAAATTTGTATTTGTGTTTTCTTGTTTGTGTACAATGGACAGCGACGGAAAATTGCAAATTAGCCTCCATAGTATGAATGAATTATATGGCTCCGGACTAGATATCCTTTGCTTTCACTGCCACAGAAAGGTGTATTTCCTTTTAAGAACATAAAATAGTCTTTGATTACAATTCATGCATACTATTTGTATAGAATTTAAATACTATTTAGATATTTTTCATCAGTATTTGAAAGACGATTTTTATACGGAATACAATTTGAATTGAATTAAATATAAATACTGAAAAAAGCTGCAAGTTATAAGAAATAAGACATGGTTTCACCTGAAGTAAGGAAAAAAATGCATTAGATATACTTCTGCCTTTCAAGTACCTCAGGAGGAGATGCAGTTTGTTGCCAAAGCTGTCTTTTAATTAGTTTCCAACGATGAGAGCCGACAATAAAACTGACAGTCCAGTCAAAGAAACTAACACTTATATGGAAGTCATTAATAGAGAATAATATATATTTTTTTAAATGCTGGAAAAAAAAGAATACTTTTGAATAAGATCTTGAAATTTCTTTAACAACAAGAAAAAATATTATACTTATTATACAATGCCTTTAGCATTTAGGCTACTGTCTGTACTGGATACTTTTACCCCACCACTCGAGCTTTGACAGGTGTTACCATGGAAGCATCACAGCTAACTTGTGGATGATAAGCCCCACCCCCCAGCATGTGATTGCCATGTCTGGAATCAGTTCCCTTCCATCTCTCTTATGGACAGATCGATGGAAAAGAAAACCTGTGTACAGTGTACAGGTGCATTATGAATACTACATTAGGGTCAAGCCTAACCAGAGGCTGAAACACCTGAGTGGCCTCAGGTGAAAACTAATCTCCAGATACCACAGCAATGCTACCACACAGCTCTGGGGACTCCAGATTGCTCCTGAGCTGAGGTTACTGCCTGTGTCGTGTTTCATACGTTGCCCCTGGGCTTTATGGTTTTCATGTGGCCTATGCTTTTTTTTGGGAATAAACTCTAAATCCAATGAGATCTGCCCAGGAACATAAGGTTACTGAAGATAAATGAATGAATAAAAGTCATTTTTGGGCAAGAAAACAATTTTTGCTGATATACACCCCTAGTGCCAGAGGCATATAAAACGAGTTGAGGTAATGAGAAGGTAAATACGATTTGTTTTGCAACACTTCCTGGTTATCGCCAACGTTAGCGATATGGATTCTTTAGCGCTTTAAGTCCAGCTTCAAGAATTTCTCTTAAAAGATGAAAATCCTGATAATTCCACATATCCATGGAGTGAATGAACGGAGGATGAAAGTAATGAGAATATTTGTTCAAGTATGCTGAAATAAGTAGAAGATAAGTAGAACAATTCTTTAGAAAATTCAATATTAAATGTAAAAAAAACACACTCGCACACACACACACACACACACACACACACACACACACACACACACACACACACACACACACACACACACACACACACACACAAAAATACACATCTGTATTACCCAAATGGATTCAACAGATGTAAAAATATTGAAAAACTTTTCCCCCTGTATTTAATTTTATTTGATCATTTTTATTTGTGCCAATTTATTTGATTACTCAATTCAATTATTTTATAATTTATTATTTATAAATATTATTATTTTATATAAATGTATTATTTATATATATTATTTTATAAATATTTATAATTATTATATTATTTATTTTATTTATTATTATATTCATTCTATTTTATTTTAATAGATTAAATTTTTTATCAAATATTTAAAAATATTATATATGAATAAACAAAGCATTTTATTTAAAATTGTTTAAAAAAACTTAACCTGTTGATGATCACAAATGTTAATAATAATAAACTGCGTTCATTAAAAAAATCCACGAGCCATTTTATGTTTTGCATTTCTTCCTCCTTACTGTACAGAAAATGATCCGTGACTTCAAAACCCAGGTACGTACCGAACCGTGAATTTTGTGTACCGTTACAACGCTATCATCATCATCTTATAAACAATCAACATTTATGGTCGAATTTCCAATTCCTTAATTATTTTGACCCGCCCACATCGGCTGTATGAGCAATCTGTTCCAAAACAAATCTCAAGCCAAGCACGAGTCTTTCATAAATGATGTGCTACCAAAATCCTTCTCTGTGACTAATTACTTCTAGAAGACAGGTGTTTGGTTTGTTAGGAAAGAGGCCATAAAGTGGCAAATTAGGTGCATAATTACCCACTACAGCACCCTTGAGCATCTTCTCACGTGTCTGTTTATTTTACAAGCCCAACTTGACAGTCGTCTCCTAATCCGCAAGGGCATCAATTCAATTTTATTTATATAGTCTCTAATACAGCACAAGCCTGGATTACAGTAATCTGGATATATGGGGGATTTCAATCGCTGGATTAAGCAAAGGAGAGAGGAAGAAGAAAAAACAGGAGACTAAACTAAAGCTTAGCTGTGTAATGTGCAGTGAGCCCTAGGGTTCTGATTATGGATCTGTCGAGCTGTCATGTATTCAAAGAAGTGATGGATGGTGGTATGGGGTAGGGGTAGCTAATTGGATAAGATGTTGGACTGTTGATCAGAAGATAGAAAGTTTAAATCCCACCACCATTATGCTGCCACTGCTGGGCCCTTGAGCAAGACCCTTAACCCTTAACTACTCAGTTGTATGAATATGATAAGCACATCTGCCAAGTGCTGTAAATGTAAACAACACAATTGCAAACGTAGTTTATTTACGGTGCAAACATAGACAAAGAAACTGAAATAAAGAGACAAGAAAAAAAATTCCAATAGGCTGAATCGTGCCAAGTGACACAACAATGACCATGAAAGACAAATCTAGATAGTGACTAAGGTGCAAGATGTGACAAACACTAGTGCTTATTAAAAGTGTAAAACCCTGACACTAGCATTATCTTGCTACGTTTTTAGCTTCATATGAACAGAAATATTAACGAAGGTTGGGATGGCCAGGACAATGTCTTTTGGCACACTGGTTAATGAAGGTCGGTGCTCCCTGTGACTGTGTGTGGCATCTGTTTGCGTATTGTGAAAGTCTACTATACCATAGTACACCACCATACTATACCATGCGACACCACCTAACAGGAAGACTATGGTATAGTAGACTTTCGCAATACGCAAACAGATGGCACGCACAGTCACAGGGCGCACCGACCTTCATTAACCAGTGTGCCAAAAGATATTGTCCTGTGTAAACCGTGAGCTGTGCAACTGGCGCTATTCTGACCGTGTCTTCGTGTGATTACATTACCGACAGGATGCCCAGCTCTCCTCAGACGTGAGCTTCTCGCCAGAAACAAAATAATCCCACAATCTGCACCCATCTAATGGGCTCCTGCAGACTCCAGCTCCAAGGTAGTCATTTTGACACCATTGCAGAGATCCAGCGCAAATTGCAGAAGGTCTTTGACACGCTTAGAAAAGAAGACTTCCAGGACACATTCCAGAAGTGGCAGGAACACCAGGGGAGCACTGTATTGCTGTGCAAGGGGACTATTTTGATAAATAAAGTACTTTCCTATAAGCAGAGCTAGAGTATTCGCTTAGAACCTTGTAAGTAGATATATATAGTAAATAGATATACTTTATGTAAGTGGTGAGCAGAAAAGCATGTCAGAATGCACACCAAACTGAACCTTCAAGGTGGATATGCGGCAACAGCAAAAAGAAATGTCGGGTTCCGGCTCCTTTAGGGCAAAGACAGAAATCTGAGGCTACAGAGGACACTTGGGGTAAGATCGGAGCAACAGCTTTTTCCAATATGAATGTTGTTTTGAGTTACTGTAACCCTAATGTCAGCGCAAATCAACCAGGCATCACTAACTACACTTCACCGTTCTCTAGGGACTGAACTCGAGGGACTGTTGGGTGTGGAAAATCTAAAGCTCTGGACTTGCACCTGCACGATATTACTGTAATTGTAATACATTATCATTACATATAATAGCAGGAATACACAGAAAATGCTATTATATCAAAATGCTATTGTAAAAGTGATAAATTGGTACAAATAGAAGGTTTTAGTGGCCATTTAAGTGATTAGTTAAAAAGCTTAAACAGTGTTTGGACTGCCAAAGGAAGTTATTTCCATCACACCTATGTACGATGTATGACACCTACTTGAATAAAAGAAAACCCTGTCATTTTCTTTAACAGGGGCCATCGCTATGATTCTGCGTTTTTTTTTTGTTTTTTTGTTGTCACCTATATAACAGACCCTTGTTACCTTTAATTGGAAAAAACATGACCATATATAAGGATTCTTGGGTCTATTAAGGGGTTATCGAGTGTAATCTGCAGGGATGTTTTTGTTTTCTTCTCCATAAGAACGATCATTTAAGGCAGCGTGGAGACGGTGGATAGCCAGTGGAGACAGTCAATGACTTAAATGAGTCAATCTGACAGAGAGGCACGGAGACGATAGAAGGTAACGGTGGTCTCAGGAGAGAAAGAGAGAGAGCTCAACATTCCACTTTTAACACACTTTTTTCCCTTGCCTTGTTGTTTAAGGTTGCATTTCGCTTCTCGCTTTCGTGCTCTTGCTGGGATCAGATCTCCTCATAATCAAAGAAGATTCTCAGGGCCCATTGATTTTTTTTTCTGTTGTATAGTGTAGACTGCACCATCCCATGCTTTTGCTTTCTGAGGTGCTAGAAAGTTTTCAGAAAACGTGGCTACAGCCATGATTGGGTGATCAACCACCCTTGAATCAGGGCTTGAACAGAAGTGTTTCTACACCACGTCTTCTGTTTGGCCAAATTTACGCAAATTCAAGAACCACTCAAGAATGAGTAGTGAAGAATATCGAACATGAGAATGAGAATGTAAAAGAAATGTAATGGTATGTGTAAATGTATTAAAACGCATAATTGTCCTTCTTAGTTTCACACCCATACGTAATTTGCGCTATGGTTTCTTCTACATTTTAAAGACCAGTGGTGCTCCATCTTTTTCCATCCAAGAACATATCCTATGTATGATATGTAGGAAATAGATAGAAGTATAACTAAGCCAGAAATAGTTCAGAGAGGAAGAAGTACAGGTTTGTTTTTCACGTCGTTCTGGACTGTTACGTGTCATACTAAATTTATATCTTCATTAAGGGCAAAGAGGGTGTTCCCTGGTAGTCTAGAGGTTAGGATGCGGCGCTCTTACCGCTGCGGCCCGGGTTCGATCCCCGGTCAGGGATCCAGCCGTTAAGGTTGGACAAGCCTTAGTGCCGGTCCCAAGCCCGGATAAATGGGGAGGGTTGCGTTAGGAAGGGCATCCAGCGTAAAAACATGTGCCAAATCAAACATTCGAATGGTCCGCTGTGGCGACCCCTAACGGGAGAAGCCGAAAGAAAGTTTATTAAGGGCAAAGAGGGTAAAAAAATTCTATATGAGCAGGATTTTTTTTTCGCGAAAAAAACCCAAGGTTGTTTTTGTTTGGCCCACGTTAATCTACGTTCGACGACAGTATACTCGCCTTGTCAGATACTGTATAAAAGCAGTAAGCAGCTTGTTCTGTACTGAGCTGGATTGTAGAGTCTTTTCTTGTGTGGCGATATTCACATTCCTGTTTAGCTCGGCCATCCGAGTGGAAAAAGAGCGGTTTAATAGCTCATGGCATAACGACTAAGAGCAATTTTGTGATTAACAAACACGCTCGGAACATGGATGCCGGGCAGGGAAGGCATATCTCAGCACTGGGTCACGCTGTCAGCCTGAGTAATTATCACCAGTGAAGACTGCCAGACTGAAGAGGCCCGCTGAAGCACAGCAATGTGTCATAAAGAGAGAAGGAGAGAGAGAGAGAGAGAGAGAGAGAGAGAGGGGGAGAGAGAGAGAAAGAGAGAGGGAGGACCATGTTAAGAAAACACTCTATCTGATCTTGTTTAGTAAAATGGATCACCTATATTAAGACTGTTTTTTATTTATTTATTCTCCCACGTCTGGGCAACTATTTAAAACACTAACCAAATTACCATTTCGCACACAATTCACTTCCTATAAATGGCTGGGAGAGGAAACGATCGTTTGATAGCAGTACTATAACGATAAGTACAGCAATATTCGGCAAAAACGGCTTAAAAATGGGGACTTTAGATGGTGAAAAAACGCCACCCGCGAGCCCCGTGGCTGCAAACGTGATCCCGTCGCTCCAATTTTACGTTCGTTGCATCGGTTGCCAGTCTGTCACCGTATCGATTTCGAGATCTTAATTATCATCTATAAAGCTCAAGCTCCCAAATACCTCCCTGACCTAATTATTCCTCATAACCCATTTAGATCACTTAGATCAAGAGATCAACATCTCTTGTCTGTCCCATGATCTCGTCTAGAACCGAGGGGGGGTGATGGAGATTTCGCAGTGACTGGCCCTAAGCCGTGGAACAACCTAGCACTACATATTAGAGCTGCTTCTACACCAGCTGAAGTCAAATCCATGCTTAAAACTCTTCTTTACACGTCTGGAAAACAAAGGCACATGTATGGTGACAGTTTTTATACACAGTATCTTATACAGTATATTACATGGATAAAATCATTTGATTCTAAGATCCAGTGCACCAATTGAAAAAGGAAAAGAGAAAGTGGAATATTGAGATAAGAATATATACATATATACAGTATATCCATATGAAATGCATCTCTGTTTACGCATGCTCAATGTCTTTTTCAGGCTAATTTCAAGTCTTTTGTGTCTCAGGCTGAAATGATGTCAGCTGTGGAACACAAAAACTCAAATGCTGTATCAAAGACAGTCGGAGAAAAGGGACGCCCAAAGAAATGGTCAAGTGGATTACTCAAAAAAATTATAATAATATATATATACAGTGGTACCTTGACCTACGAGTGCATAAATGTACAGGTTTTCCAAGGTACGAGCGGTCACTCGGTCGATTTTTTGCTTTGTTGCGCGAGCAAAAAAATTGAGGTACGAGCTCGAGACGCCGCTGCTAGATGGCGAATCGAAGCAAAGAAGAAAAGTCAAAATGTAAATGTTTAGGGATACGTAGTGTACAGGAGTGATAGAGAGAGTAGCAAAAACCGAGTTTTCCCTCCTTCTTTGCCTATCGCCTCTACCACCAGGTCAAGGTACCACTGTATTTATATCCAGCACAGAAAATGCAAGTCTTAGCCATATAAGAAAGTATATCAACTACACATTGATAATTTTGTTAGTTTGTGTGCAATAGGAAAAAGAGAAACAGACAGAGATACACACAGAACGAGTGTCTCAGTGCGAACACCTGAGACACCCGAAATTAGTCACATAGACGCACCGCAGGATTCTTCATCACACTTCACCCGCTTGGTCTTATTTGTTATTTAAATAGAGGTTCCCTGCTATGATAAGAAACACATTAAAGCAAGAAAGAAAGAAAGGAAAAGTGCAAAATAAAAGCTTTGTGAAAGCACATCCAAACTATCAGGCTTTTTATACATGAACTCAGTGTACAAGTCAATGCATTGGACAGTTTATAAAAACAGTTGGAAAAATGATACAGTATTTACAGTTTTTATCTTTCTTCTCGGTTACTATTTGAAAATATATTTTTTCAACACTGCCTGTGCCATTAGAAATGACCTGCAAATAGTATATTTAATAGCATGCAATAAAAGACTTATTATTAATATTAATGACTATCACATGTCCATATATGGTTATTGGCATAAAATTGAAAGCATGTTTAGCAGGTTTATGAGAGCCAGGACCATGTTCTTGTGTGACAATGCTCAAAGAAAGCTCCATAAAGACTTAAGGATTTCCTGATGACCTCCTTACCCCCTATGGAACACCATTGGGTCCGTACTGGAATGATTCTGCAACTCCTTGCTTGACCTCGGTGCCCGATATCACTGATGCAAATCCCCACAGCCAGTCTTCAAAATCTGGAAGAGTGAAGAATTTTTAAACAACAAAAAATAAGAATTCTGAAATGCAATATTCAGGAAGCAGCTATCAGAGAGCGAAGGCGAACTTTCAGTCATATAGTGTAGCTTGGTCCGGCCCAATCCATGCTTTTATTTTTACTCACACTCATTCTGATGTCCTTGAAACCCTTTTTTTTCTGAGAAACTAGGGCTCTACACAAACCACTAATGCTTCTGAAGACTCTTTTAAATGGATAAATGGAGCCTTTTTTTGGGTCCTATGCTATTATATGAACTACAGTGGGTACGGAAAGTATTCAGACCCACTTAAATTTTTCACTCTTTGTTATATTGCAGCCATTTGCTAAAATCATTTAAGTTCATTCTTCTTCCTCATGAATGTACACACAGCTCCCCATACTGACAGAAAAACACAGAATTGTTGACCTTTTTGCAGATTTATTAAAAAAGAAAAACTGAAATATCACATGGTCCTAAGTATTCAGACCCTTTGCTGTGACACTCATATATTTAACTCAGGTGCTCTCCATTTCTTCTGATCATCCTTGAGATGGTTCTACACCTTCATTTGAGTCCAGAAATTTTTGATTATACTGATTGGACTTGATTGGGAAAGCCACACACCTGTTTATATAAGACCTTACAGATCACAATGCATGTCAGAGCAAATGAGAATCATTAAGGTCAAAGGAACTGCCTGAAGAGCTCAGAGACAGAATTGTGGCAAGGCACAGATCTGGCCAAGGTTCCAAAAAAATTTCTGCTGCACTTAAGGTTCCTAAGAGCACAGTGGCCTCCATAATCTTTAAATGGAAGACGTTTGGGACGACCAGAACCATTCCTAGAGCTGGCCGACCGGCCAAACTGAGCTATCGGGGGAGAAGAGCCTTGGTGAGAGAGGTAAAGAAGAACCCGAAGATCACTGTGGCTGAGCTCCAGAGATGCAGTCGGGAGATGGGAGAAAGTTGTAGAAAGTCAACCATCACTGCAGCCCTTCACCAGTGGGGCTTTATAGCAGAGTGGCCCGATGGAAGCCTTGCCTCAGTGCAGGACACATGAAAACCCGCATGGAGTTCTCCAAGATGGTGAGAAATAAGATTCTCTGGTCTGATGAGACCAAGATAGAACTTTTTGGCCTTAATTCTAAGCGGTATGTGTGGAGAAAACCAGGCACTGCTCATCACCTGTTCAGTACAGTCTCAACAGTGAAGCATGGTGGTGGCAGCATCATGCTGTGGGGGTGTTTTTCAGCTGCAGGGACAGGACGACTGGTTGCAATCAAGGGAAAGATGAATGCGGCCAAGCACAGGGATATCCTGGACGAAAACCTTCTCCAGAGTGCTTTGGACCTCAGACTGGGCCGAAGGTTTACCTTCCAACAAGACAATGACCCTAAGCACACAGCTAAAATAACGAAGGAGTGGCTTCACAACAACTCTGTGACTGTTCTTGAATGGCCCAGCCAGAGCAATGACTTAAACCCAATTGAGCATCTCTGGAGAGACCTAAAAATAGCTGTCCGCCAACGTTTACCGTCCAACCTGACAGAACTGGAGAGGATCTGCAAGGAGGAATGGCAGAGGATCCCCAAATCCAGGTGTGAAAGACTTGTTGCATCTTTCCCAAAAAGACTCCTGGCTGTATTAGATCAAAAGGGGGCTTCTACTAAATACTGAGCAAAGGGTCTGAATACTTAGGACCATGTGATATTTCAGTTTTTCTTTTTTAATAAATCTGCAACAGTGTCAACAATTCTGTGTTTTTCTGCCAATATAGGGTGCTATGTGTACATTCATGAGGAAAAGAAATGAACTTAAATGATTTTAGCAAATGGCTGCAAAATAAAAAAGAGTGAAAAATTTAAGGGGGTCTGAATACTTTCCGTACCCACTGTATATTAGCTACACGTTCCAGGTCATTTCGAAGTTCTCCCCTGCCAGATCTCTCTTTCTATCGCTCTTGTTCGTCTCCAAACCCACCTTAATGCTCTCCTTGTTTTACATCCATTTACATTTGTATGGTTTAATTTTCCTTCCATCCCCTGTCCCGGTCTCGCTTGTTGTTTTGTGTTGCTTCAGCGTTAATGGTTTGTGACAAGGCGCTAGGCTGCTGAGTGGAGCGAATTTCAATGGTGTGAATGAAAGAAAAAAGAGAACGAGACGGAGTGAGAGAGAGAGAATGGGCAAGAAGAAAAGGCCTCATTTAATATGTTGACAAAAAGGAAGTTTGCTTTAATTATCTAGTTTTACTTTTAATCTAGAATATCTATATCTATAATATAGATCTTATATAGATGCTTCTGCCTACAGTTGCAGAAATTACAACATTCTACCTCATGTTCCTTTTTGCATTGATACGGACACTTTTAAATAATACCCTTCTGTGTTTATCTTTAATAAAAATATCTTCACTACATATCTGAAAATATATATTGCACCTTTGCACTAATAATACGTTTATTGTATATTCGTATATTTTTATTATTTTTATTAATTTACATCGCAATTTGCACTTCTGGTAAAATGTTAAATGCATTCTGCACATGTACTCTGCACAATGACAAAGTTTAATCTAATCTAATCTAATAGAATCTAATCTAAACTATGCATACGTCCTGCATTTATCTCTGCTCTACAATTGTAGTTGCACAGTTTGTCCACAAGGTGTATATATACAAAAAAAAGAAAGAAAAAACTATAAGGAACCACGAGAATTACAAAGGGTAAAAGAAAGATGTGAGGACACAGAATCTAAGGACAAAAAAAGAAAAAAAAACGAGGAGTCCAGAGAGGACAGACGATATCACCATGATGGATACGTTTGATGGGGTTTTGTGTCTCTCATGCTGTTGCTTAATCACCCCGTGACGGATAATGTTCTCGTAGTGAAAAGCAAGGCATGTCAAGCGAGGGAAAAAAGACGAGAAGTGGCGAGAGACCGATGTCTGCTAATGGGCATCGCGGAAAATCAGCAGCGAGTCATGTGTTATCTGTGTCTCGCTCGGTCTCGACTCGCATTTAAATTGCTCAGAGACTCGAGCGTTCCTCAGCTCTCGCTCTCACCCGGGATGGGAATCCACCCCTGCCTCGGCTCTCACCACCTATTTCAGGTGTACAGAGTTTTTTTTGTTTCTTTTTGCTGAAACATAATTTTTGCGACGCGAAAAAATTTTTTTTAATTGGGTATAAAAATCATATTATACATTAGGCTTGGTTATTAAAAGACAACCAACTGAAAAGGAGCATTCCCAGGAAATGGCTTTTCTTTATACATTGAATTAAACAACTGCCTTAAATGGTTTTCGAATGTTCCTACAGATGAAATCTAAATGCATCTAATCCAGAGTGTACTAATGTCAGGCTGGTATCAAGCAGATAAAACCGAAGTAACTATAATGAGGTTTAATAGTCTTTAAACAGAATACAAACAGCCAGGATGTAGCCGTACCACAAAACGGGTGCAGTCCGTAATAGAACCAGGAAACGGGTAAAGTCCATAGAATGGGTAGTCCATGAATGATCTCCAGAATGCACTGTACAACGGACGATGAGTGAATGAGAGTGAGGGCCTTAAGTAGGGGAGAGATAATGGGAAACAGGTGACGGTGATTAGTAAGTGGGTGAGGCACTGCGAGCGTGCTGGGTGCTGAAGGAAGGCATGTATGGTGGTTCTCTGACAATTACAAACGAATTTCTTTACTTTGCCATTATTTTCCCTTTATATAGAATTTTTAGCCCCGCCCACAGACTCTTTATTATTAATTCTAGCTGCAAAATACATGGTAGGAGCATTGACTGATTGTTATTTCCAATTGGTTGCTATCCAACTTCAGTGGATCAAAACTTGACATCGAACTACGTGTTTCGATAAAACAGGAATTTAAAATGTTGAAAGGAGGGCAAACAAAATAATTGAGGGGGTTATAAAATTGTAGTTAATTTTTTGGGCCCGATGACAACACAAAGACTTCAGTGCAATTGGAAAGTACAGTTTTTTACACTCTTTAGTTTTCCGTATGCTAAAATATTGAAATAATTTTTTACGCTTCAGTCTACACACATCCTTCCATAATCTCGAACAAAATCCATTGTTGGTACATTTATTCAAATAGGGTTAAGGGCCTTGCTTAAGTGCCCAGCAGTGGCATCTTGGTGTTTCTGGGATTTGAACTTTCCGATCCAAAATCTAATAACCACCTCCACAGGTACATTAGAGCACATTGAAATTCTTTCTTCGCATATCCCAGCAATGTTAGAAAACTGGGGTCTGGAGAACTACAGGTTAAGGTGTTTACTCAGGGACCCAAGAGTGGCAGCTTGGCAATACTAGGGCTTGAACCTGCGGCATTCCAATTAATTAACCAAGAGCGTTAACCGCTGAGCTACACATCACCTGACCGCTTTGTCTATGACTCCTTCTTTTGTTTCTGCCTTGGCTTACTGAAACAAACCTAAGCCTAATGTTTTCTAAACCATAAAGCGACTAAAAGTATCTCAAAGGATGAAGCATTTTCAACTTAATTTCCACAGCAAATACAAGATTTGGAATAAAATCCTGCAATAAATCAAACCTACCTGTAGGTCATTTTGTATTTAAATATATATACTATTTTTGTGCTTTTTTGTATATTAACACGACAAAAGTTTTCACACAGCCCTGTCGCATAGAGAGAACACAGCAGAAGAAACACCGCAGAATGCTTTCGAGAGGTTTCCAAACGACTCTGGTGTGCATCTGGTCTTTGTACGCTCCCTGAGAAGCCTCTGCTACACGAGTTCTGAGCATTCCCACATCTCCGCTCTTATAAAACTTTCACCCGCAATAATGATAGGAGTTTTGCGCGTTAAACAAAAGGAACATCACAAAACACTTGCTAGCATGTGCGCGATAGCGTAATGCATAAATAATATCCAGTCTGGTAACATGAGACTGAATGGAGGCCCCTAGAGTTCCAGTAAATTACCCTTTTCAACTGCTCCTGCTCCAGAGGGACTCTCAGGGGGCTTTGGTTGGCCAAAAAAGTCGAAAATAAAGCTCTGTTTCTTTTTTTTTCTCTCTCTCTTTTCTTTTTTTATTGCTGCTAATTTATTTATGACAGCTTTACTTATTTATGCTTTGCTGCTCAAGCGATTTTGTGCTCCATTTTATATTTCTGAAGCCCCGGAAACATACATTTAAGTGTACATTTGTAATTTTACCCCATTGTGAAAAGAAACAGGAAATGTAGCCACGGTAGGATACGATACGCTTAGGCTTCGTGAGGCAATAAAAAAATCATGATGATAAAAATGTATGAATCCTCTTAAAATATGCTTCACAAGGGTTGGGATGGAGGTGGTACCTTAGTGGTTAAAGCATTGTTTTTTTGGATTTGAAGGTCATGAGATCAAATCCCACACCAAGCTGCCACTCCTGTGTCCCTGAGAAAGAACCCCACAGCTGTTCACTTGTATAAATGAAATAAAAGCTTGAATCGCTCTGGATAAGGGTGTCTGCCAA
The DNA here is from genome assembly GCF_946808225.1 of Silurus aristotelis. Taxonomy (NCBI): domain Eukaryota; kingdom Metazoa; phylum Chordata; class Actinopteri; order Siluriformes; family Siluridae; genus Silurus; species Silurus aristotelis. The sequence goes on along the minus strand of NC_139577.1, from coordinate 3,429,571 downwards.
ATACCAAAAATGAGTTAAGGATCTTCTGCTATAGAGCTCTTGTAGAGCAATACACCTTTGGGAATGAATTGGAACGCTGAAGGCACCTTGACCTCCTCAACTGCATCACTATTTGACTTTACTAACACCCTTGTGGCTAAATGGGCACAAATCTCCACACCAAATCTTCATCTTCTAAGAAGAGTGGAGGTTATTTGAACAGTCAATGGAGACTACATCTGGAATGGGATGGTCCACAAACTTTTGTCCAAATCATTGACTTCCAAAGACCCCAAATGGTATTTGGGCTAAAGTGACTTTGTTAAGCTGAATGTAGAAACGTAGCTCCATATTAGGGGATATAAGGTCCAAAAATGGATATTGTTTAAAAAAAAAGGTAAGGAAAGCACACACATTTTGCATACGTACCCCCAATATTGCATTTATCCCCAAGCGCTTGCTCCGACTTACACAGTTCCGTCTCAGCACCTCCCGCTCTTCTTCTTCCCGACACTCCACAAGAGCTCATGATGAAAACGGCTGCAATCACATACCACATAGTCATTAAATGTCTAGTTACAGCCTGAAGGAAGCAGCACCAAGTGTAATGATCAACAGAAACCTGTGCTTTCCACGTATTATATACAATTCAGTGCACACCCAAGAGTAATGTCATTCACAGATAAGTCAGCGTTCGCTGTATAATGGCTTTCAGAAGAAGAAAGTAGTGTCTAGTACACTGTAAACTGACTGTTTCTCTCACACACACACACACCACAGCAGTCAGCAGACCTAGAAAACAAGAGGGAAACGTTGACAGGAATTACCAGAGGCGCTGACAGAGTGCAAACGGGACCAGAATGCTCATTCGTCACTATGAGCGTGTGATGTTTTTATACACTGCGTCTACAGCTTTGGAGTACATTATTAATGCACACCGTACTGTACCTGAAACCATGTTTCACAAATGCAAGTTTTGCAGAATTTGGAAACATTTATATATATATATATATATATATATATATATATACAGTGAGGAAAATAAGTATTTGAACACCCTGCTATTTTGCAAGTTCTCCCACTTAGAAATCATGGAGTGGTCTAAAATTGTTATCGTAGGTGCATGTCCACTGTGAGAGACATAATCTAAAAAAAAAAATCCAGAAATCACAATGTATGATTTTTAAACTATTTATTTGTATGATACAGCTGCAAATAAGTATTTGAACACCTGAGAAAGTCAATGTTAATATTTGGTACAGTAGCATTTGTTTGAGGTCAAACGTTTCCTGTAGTTTTTCACCAGGTTTGCACACACTGCAGGAGGGATTTTGGCCCACTCCTCCACACAGATCTTCTCTAGATCAGTCAGGTTTCTGGCCTGTCGCTGAGAAACACGGAGTTTGAGCTCCCCCCAAAGATTCTCTATTGGGTTTAGGTCTGGAGACTGGCTAGGCCACGCCAGAACCTTGATATGCTTCTTACAGAGCCACTCCTTGGTTATCCTGGCTGTGTGCTTCGGGTCATTGTCACGTTGGAAGACCCAGCCTCGACCCATCTTCAATGCTCTAACTGAGGGAAGGAGGTTGTTCCCCAAAATCTCGCAGTACATGGCCCCGGTCATCCTCTCCTTAATACAGTGCAGTCGCCCTGTCCCATGTGCAGAAAAACACCCCCAAAGCATGATGCTACCACCCCCATGCTTCACAGTAGGGATGGTGTTCTTGGGATGGTACTCATCATTCTTCTTCCTCCAAACACGTTTAGTGAAATTATGACCCAAAAGTTCTATTTTGGTCGCATCTGACCACATGACTTTCTCCCATGACTCCTCTGGATCATCCAAATGGTCATTGGCAAACTTAAGACGTGCCTGGACATATGCTGGTTTAAGCAGGGGAACCTTCCATGCCATGCATGATTTCAAACCATGACGTCTTAGTGTATTACCAACAGTAACCTTGGAAACGGTGGTCTCAGCTCTTTTCAGGTCATTGACCAGCTCCTACCGTGTAGTTCTGGGCTGATTTCTCACCTTCCTTAGGATCATTGAGACCCCACGAGGTGATATCTTGCATGGAGCCCCAGTCCGAGGGAGATTGACAGTCATGTTTAGCTTCTTCCATTTCCTAATGATTGCTCCAACAGTGGACCTTTTTTCACCGAGCTGCTTGGCAATTTCCCCATAGCCCTTTCCAGCCTTGTGGAGGTGTACAATTTTGTCTCTAGTGTCTTTGGACAGCTCTTTGGTCTTGGCCATGTTAGTAGCTGGATTCTTACTGATTGTATGGGGTGTACAGGTGTCTTTATGCAGCTAACGACCTCAAACAGGTGCATCTAATTTAGGATAATAAATGTAGTGGAGGTGGACATTTTAAAGGCAGACTAACAGGTCTTTGAGGGTCAGAATTCTAGCTGATAGACAGGTGTTCAAATACTTATTTGCAGCTGTATCATACAAATAAATAGTTTAAAAATCATATATTGTGATTTCTGGATTTTTTTTTTTTAGATTATGTCTCTCACAGTGGACATGCACCTACGATGACCATTTCAGACCCCTCCATGATTTCTAAGTGGGGGAACTTGCAAAATAGAAGGGTGTTCAAATACTTATTTTCCTCACTGTATATATATATATATATAAGAAAAATAATAATAAATCATCCGTCTTCATATCACCCTCATTCAAACCAACCACCCGGCACGTCTTGCCTCACCACATCCATTAAAATCCTCCTTGGTGGCTCCATCCTCAGCATTCTTCTACCGATGTACCCAATGTCCCTTATCATGACCTCGCATCTCTCGCTCTCTCACCTTATCTCCAAAACAGTCCCTCTCATAAACCCATCCCTGTCAATCCCAATGAGAATCTGCTCTGCCACCTCCAGCTGCACCTCCTGTCTTTTTGTCGAACCATGAAACATTGCAGGTATCACTTCTGTCTTCGAAACTTTCCTTCACTCTTGCAGATGTCCTTCTATCACAAATCACTCTTCTTCACTCACCTCACCATGCCTGCACTCTTTTCTTAACCCACACTGCATTACTTTGAAAAAGCTGATCCCAGGGATTTAAACTCATCCCCCTACACCACATCTACCGCATTGTGGCACCACATTTATTTATTTATTTAAAACTAAATCATATTTAAAACTATTAGGGCTGTTTATCAATTAAAATTAACTTCAAATTAAAATTAAATATATATATATTTTATTTTAATTACAATTAAATTAAAATTAATTTAATCATGATAAATCGCACAACTGTCATGAGTTAACTTGTGATTATTCGTAACTTAATCGCAAATTATTTGTAAATATTTAGCCGTTCTAAATGTACCTTAAATGAATGCTTTTCAAGTTTTTATACTCTAATCAACATGGGCATGGACAAATATTGATGCTTTATGCAAATCTATGTTTATTAGTGAAATCAAACTTAACATAGAGCATTAGGACTAAAGATCCTTGTAAAGGTTTTTAATTATGGTGTGTTAAATTACGTAAATCATCAAGATACCAAACAGAACATTTGCTATGTTTCCACACGGAAGGTTTTAAATGCCGGATTTTGGTGCTTGATTTGAGATTTCAGTAAAGCAAATGTGGAGTAATTAAAAAAGTTTATTCGTGTTTTTAAACATCTGTGTGAAGAAAGGACGTCGTGAATAAATGTGTGTTGCGTTAAAGGTTTTAATTTCTTTTTTTTATTTTTATTTTTATAATAAAAATGGTCAAACAGACATACTAAAATGAGTGCCAATAAAACAAATTTGTGTTAACGCTTTTTAATGCGTTAATTTTGGCAGCCCATATATATATATATATAATTAATATAATAGTTTATATGTGTTGCCTCGATGATCTGAACATCGTGCTTTGTCATTTGCTTCATTTAATTTCGCTGGAACATGTACGGTGAAAATCCTATCCTGTGTTTTAATAAAGTGCAATGAATAATTGAATATGAGTGATATTACTTCTCTACATATTTATCTTTCCTTCACGGTTCCTTTTCTATTATTATTTCTTTTTATAAATTTCCGCATGTTTGGTCTTTTATGTGCTTAATTTTTCTCCTCCATCTGATTGTCTGTTCTGAAAAGACATCCTGGATGGTGCTTTGGGAAAAAAATGGCACTGGAGCTTTTCCTTCAAATAGTTTTCTAATGGAGAAAAAAAAAAATCCATATTCATAACAATTTACAAACATGTCCAAACAGTAAAATTGTTGGTTGATGAGGAACCATTTCGCTTTGTCTGAGATTAGCTAAAACCTTCACTGTGATCATATGATTTGTTAAACCACGAGTCTTTCCCTGATAAAAGCCTTAATGAAACGTCTCACATTAGGCAGGAAAAGTGCAAGATTATTTGGAAGGATGCAAGATGACTAGGGGCGATGGAGGATTACTAAGAATGAGGATGGATTATTAGAAAGGATTGAGGATCAACTGGGAGGATGCAGGATCACTGGGAGGATGCTGGATCACTAGGGATAATACTGGATCACTAGGGAGGATGCAGGATCACTATAGAGGATACTGGATCACTGGGGAGTACACTAGATCACTAGAGAGGATACTCAATCATTGGGATGGATACTGGACCACTAGAGAGAATACTGCATTACTAGGGAAGATACTGGATCACTAGGGAGGATGCAGGATCACTAGGAAAGATACCAGATCACTAGGGAAGATACTGGGTCACTAGGAGGATACTGGATCACTGGGGAGGATACAGGATCACTATAGAGGATACTGAATCACTGGGGAGGACACTGGATCACTAGGGGAGATACTGGATCACTAGGAAGGATACCAGATCACCAGAGAGGATGCAGGATCACTACAGAGGATACTGGATCACTAGGGAAGATGCATGATCACTAGAGAGGATACTGGATCACTATGAAGGATGCAGGATCACTAGGGAGGATACCGAATCACTAGAGAGGATACCGGATCACTAGAGAGGATGCTGGATCACTATGAAGGATGCAGGATCACTAGGGAGGATACCGGATCACTAGAGAGGATATCGGATCACTAGAAAGGATGCAGGATCATTAGGGAGGATATCAGATTACTAGTGAGGCTGGAGGATCACTTGAAAGCATGCAGTATCACTTGGGAGGATGCAGGATGACTAAGGGAGATGAAGGATGACCAAGATAGAAGCCGGATCACTATTAAAGATGCAGGATCGCTAGGGGAGATCCCAAACCAATTGGGAAATGATGACAGTTTGGGAAATGCAGAATCAAAAGAGGGGGATGTGGAGGTTCTGCAGGGAACGATTACTGCTAAAGGGATTATGGGATCACAAAAATAGGGAGAATGGGTAAATGCAGGAGCACCAGGGGGACGTAGGATCACTTAGAGCGCATGCTGGATCACTGGGGGAGGCGTAATTACTTCGGGGGATGAAGGATCACTAGGCGGAATGTTGAATCAATAAGAGGAAAAATGCAAACCAAAGGGTATTATTGTGTGCAGCATTGATTACACATGAAGCTGGAAAATAGATGGGTGTTGTATGAGAGAAGCCTGCAGGGAAGAGCAAGAATCGATCAGCATCTTTTGTGGGATTAAAGCCGTTCTTCTCTGCTGCCTGGTCATTTCTCTGCATAGATATATAAAATGGAAGTGCTTTTTTAGGGAGACAAGTCAACTCCAGTGTCATGTACAATAACCATTTGTATTCTGTTACATAAACATAATGCCTCTGTGTGTTTATGGTTCCATTTTTAGAAATTAAACAGAAAGTGGGTGTGGCCTAAACTGAGAGATTTATTCTTTTCTGGAAATAGTGAGAATATAAGAAAATGAGAATGAGATCTGCAGAATAAACAATGGCAACAAATCATGGGAAAGTCATTTAATCTCAAATGCGAAAGCTCTCGGCCAATCTAGCGCACTGTGATGAAAATACCAAATGGTTAATTAACAAAGATATCTGGGCGATGATTTCGGGAAGAAGTGACAATGCAGTCCTGAAAGCAATTATGCGACTCTGTGGTGGTAAAAACAAATTATAACAGAAGGTTAATTGGAAGAGAATTCAAATAAAGACTAGACTGATTAGCCTGCCATATGGTCAGGGAATGATGAAGTGAGAAAATATAAGAAATATAGAAGATCGCATGGCAATGAAATGACAATTAGAGGGAAAAACATGTAATAGCATTGGGCTTAATCTGTTTTAAAAGAATGATGTACAAAAATGTCTAAGCCTTCTTGGGGGCAACTTTTAAATTCCTACATCCCACTCATGTTCTCAATGTTAGAAACCACCAATATATTAATATGTTAATTTGTATATTAATAATTTCCCATTTCGCTTCTGTTCAGCTTTGGTTTAGTATCAAAACATATATTATTGCTCAGAGTCTATCGTTTAGAGAAGATCTTGTTACTAATTAAGCAATAGCGATACAATTAACAAATTTACATTTACATTTACATTTGTGGCATTTAGCAGACGCCATTATCAAGAGCGACGTAAAAAAGTGCTTTGTGTCTCTAGCAATGAATAAATCTACACTGGTACACCAGAATACAAACTTAATATAAATATAACTCCTACTAAATATAACTACAAAGCAAGTGCTAATTTAAGTGTATCAGGAAGAGGTAGGTCTTTAATCGTCGCTTGAAGATAGTCAGGGACTCTGTAGATGTACGGACATCTAGGGGAAGTTCATTCCACCACCTCGGTGCCAGAACAGAGAAGAGCCTTGAAGTGTACTTAACTCCCATTCTGAGAGAAGGTGGTACCAGTCGAGCAGTGCTGAAGGATCTCAGACAGCGTGGTGCAGTGCGAGATGTGATGAGGTCACTGAGGTAAGATGGTGCTGGTCCATTTTTTGCCTTGTAAGCAAGCATCAGTGTATTGAATCTGATACGTGCAGCTACTGAAAAACAGTAAAGGGAGTGCAGCAGTGGGGTGGTGTGGGAGAACTTGGGCAGATTA
>NC_139577.1:3367606-3417606 GCF_946808225.1 Silurus aristotelis | reverse complement strand
CTTAAAGTTGATGTTAGAAGCAGGAAAAATGGGCGAGCGTAAATATTCGAGCGATTTTGACAAATTGTGATGTCTAGACGACTGGGTCATCGAAATCAGGCAAATTTTGGCATCTTTAAAATTGCACCCCTAGGGGCTGTTCCCGGTATTTATCAAAAGTGGTCCAAGGAAGGAACGGTGGCGAACCTGCCACATGGTCGTGGGCAGCTAAAGCTCACTGATGCAGGTGGGGAGCGAAGGCTGGTCCGTGTGGTCCGATCCAACAGACGAGCTTAAACTGCTGAAGAAGTTCATGTTCTTTTTTTGACTTATTCCTGGGGTCGTTTTCAAAATTCTTAGTTTGATGATAAAAATACAAAAGAAATTTTGCCTATGGACACTTTATTAGAAACATGCTGAAACATGGTTGTTGGTGCCAGAAGAGGCCAGTTTGAAGTTTTCAGAAACATCTGAGATAAACACTTTCCATCCGTGTTGAGCAGAAAAGCAAGCAACACATTATAAACACAATCTGAGGTTCTTCTGCTTGGTTCAACAAATCTGATTAGGTGAAGAGTGATAAAAAATTCATTCTCAACATTAAACTTTGGTCCTCTGCGAGTTTCTGCTTTACAAATTACCGCCAGATGATTGGTCGATCAAATCTCCTGCTTAATATATATGCATGATGTCAGCAATACATTTTTGCAATCACTTGCATTTATTTGCTATCACTTTCTTATGTACTATTCAGAACAGAATGATTCATTTTACATTCTTAAAATTAAAGATTGCACATAGAATGAGCAACATGCTCGTGCTGGTTATATCCACTGTGCCATTTTAAAGCAAAAAAGGAGGTCATGGTGCAGCCAGAAGTTTTTGTGAAAAATTTTTCACCAGACATACTGTATATACACAGCGGCCCATTGCAATGCACAACACCTAGGGGCAGTTAAGCATAGCCAATCCACCTAACAGCATGTTTGTGAGAGGTGGGTGGAGGGAGTTTGCATGGAGAAACTCAACACAGGAAGCAACCAGAGCTGAGGATCAAAGCCCAGACCCTGGAGCTGTAAGGGAGCGACGTCAGCTGCTATGCCACCATGGCACCCAAGGACTATTCCTTTTGCTTTTATATAGCAACACACATAGACACACAGACACTTGCAATGCTCTTAAGATATAATAAAAAAAACCTGGTCATAGAATCTTAAAGTCTGTACCGCAGTCAGAATAAACCATCAAAACATTCCAGACAGATTTATTTCTGTCCTCTGCTGCGTGTGAAGTTGTCTTGAGAATAGGCCCAAGACCAATTTAAATTGGCATGGTGGGCCACAAGGGGGTTTAATGTTTCTTTTTTTTTAAACAGCTTGTCAATGCTAGCCACAGCTCTGGAGTCTTGTTAGAAACTCAATTGCTCTTCAATTTGCGAGCACAACTGGCCGGGGTGCGCCTAACCATATAGTGTTTTTCAAGGCATTTGTTGTTCAAATTGAGTGGGCGGTTAAGGTGGGAAGTCGAAACGAGAGCGCAAATTACAGTTAATAAAGTGACAACAGAGCGTTGCAATTGGGTTTGTACACCATTAAGCTAATACTGTGTCAACTGTACAGTTCGAAAACGGTTCATTCTAGTCAAATTAACAGTGAAGGCTTTTTTCTTTTATTTTTCCAATCGCATTCAATCTTAGTCTTTATAACAAGCAAGAATTCCGCCAACATTTCTTACACACTATACCAATTAGCTTCTCCATTCAAGTTATTCAGAAAACTGCAGATAGTGTTGAAAAAAGGTAATAAAACAGTAAGCATTTTGCAATCAGTGTAATCTAAAAATTCATTAAGATAAAGGATCCAGAACCTATTCCTAAAAAATGGAAAGAAGTAAAGAATGTACCCTAGACTGAACTACACAAATGTATTTACCCAATGATTCAGGACTTTTTTGTAGTGATGAAGTCAAAAAAAGTAGAAGAGGAAGAAGAAGAAGAAAGGAGGAGGAGGAGGAGGAGGAGGAGAAAGCAAATAATTATTCTTTGAAGTCTTTACTTCGGTTCTTATAAAGCCAGAGCAAAAGGTCAGCCATGATACAGCATCCCTTCAGCAATGGGGTTAAGGTGATTGTTGAAAGATCCAACAGTGACACCTTGGTGGTGTCGGTGCTTGAACCCCAACATTCTGTTCAGAGCCACTGACATACAACATCCCCAGTCCACCTCCGGGTTTGCATTTCCGATTGTCTGTAGAAATTAAGAAGCTAAACATAAAACCCATTAGTAACTGTATCATAATATTTGGGAAAGTTGTACCTCATTTGTTAAGACATTTCCTTAAAACCTCAACTGGTCAGTAAACTACTCCGTCTGCCAAACGCCATAAATGTAAAATGTAAATAATGACCATGGACTCTTCTTCTTCTTCTTTCAGCTGCTCCTCACCACAGCAGATCATCCATCTTCATACGAAGCTTAACAAGGAGTTACTTCTCTAATGCAAATTAGCGATGTGCATCTCCAAAACTAAGACCGATGCTTTTGCATCTCAATGCACAGACGACAATACAATAAAAATACTTACAGTACATACGAAGCATCTACCAATGTGATGCGATCCGATTCGCCCGTTTATGATGCGGCGCGATCCGATTTCGATTCGATTCAACACAACGCGATTCAATGCTACGGAAAAAATTATACCCTGGAAAATCAAATATGGTACAGATAGTTATTACATATTACATATACAATATTGGTCCCAAATTATTGGTTACATTCGAAATAATATTTAGTATATATAAGTATAGCGTGTCTGCTAATAATTATATAGAAATAAAAAATGTTTACAAATATTTAGCAAATTTGTAAAAATGCCAACTTGTATCCGATGCTCCTTTTTTTTTTTTTTTTTTTTTTTGGCACATCGTTAACTTTTATGCCAATGCGCCGATGCGAATCTCTGAATCTCACCATCCCTGATGTAAATAATAGCAAAGTTTTCTGGCAACACGATCACTAGCTTATCAAAGCGCAATGTTAATTAGACTCTAGAATTGGTTCAAATTCTTTCATTTGCTTGTATGGATGAAATAATAAAACACTCCTGCAGCTTTTTCATTTATTGGAGCTCTGGATGACAGTATGGATGGATAGTATAGATTACATTAAAAAATTAAGACCAAGTTACGGTTTAGAGATGGAGCCGGGAACAAGATAATAAGGCAGGAAATTAAATAGTGCCTGCCTGAAATTTGCAAATGTTACATTAAATCTGCTTTTCTTGGATTTTTTAAAAATTGAAAGTGTTACCCAGTGTGCACAGTGACAGGTGATTGGCTGACAGGTGCAATAAACAAAAACGTCTTTTGTTTTTCCTCTTCCTCCGTCATTTCAGAACTTTTTTCAAGCCCAGATGGTTTGGTTTAGAACTTCCTAAAAACTTTTTCCCTGCAAGATTTCATGCATTTCATTTCCTAAGGTGCAATTAAATTTCTGGAATGAAAAAAACAGTTAAATATGCTGCCATACTTTTCACGTACAATTATCCCTTAATGTTAATTAGACCTTGCTGCTTCATTTTCTCTGCTCACAGTAGTTTGCCCAAAACATCTTTACCGACAACATGTGAAAACAAGTGTTTGGTATTTTGATACCGTTTAAATTTCCGGAAGAAGAAAATGAAGTCCTTCCAGACGCTTTTATCTGCCAGGAAAATGAAAAATGCAGCTTGTTAGGAAAAACTTTCAGAGTCTATCACCAAGCTGACATTTATTATGACTTGCACAAGAAGGAATTCAAGTGCAGGATGTTACAATTTAAAAATATTTAAATTATGCAGAAGCAGACACCAGAGGAAAGTAAAACATTGGTACTTGGACTTGGATACAAACAAAGCATGATCATGGAAGTCACAATTAGGGTTTCTAAGATTCATAGATTCACAGATTTGCATCGGCATAAAGGTTAACGATCTGAAGCATCGATTTAAAAAGTGTGTTGCGATGCATGGCATAGTTGCATCGATGAAAAGACCGAGGCGTGTCCTGTTAGTCACATAAAATACAGATTAACATGGCAGAGGTAGAGCTGCGTCTTTCTGGAGACAGAACAGGAAAAGAACATCTGAAAACATCAAACTAAATGTGCAAAAACTTTGTGGTTGGTGGGAAAGGAACACTTTTGGCTCCTCATCATAATGTGACTGAGTTTTATTATTGCTTTGCATATAAATCAGAGAGAGACAAATAGTGGACCAATCAGCCATGTCGAAAACCACAGCTCATAAATTCCCCTTCTAAAGCAGCTATTAGTGCACTCATGTTCATCACACACTTCTGAGAGGATAATGACAGAGCTTAAGATAATCGGCTAATTAAAGTTTTCAATCACAACTCGATCAGGCAGAACTTGAAAAGTCTAATTAGTGTTGAGTCTGAGCGAGAAGCACTTGCAGACTTAGTTGTGCTGTTATCGCTTCTTCTGAAGCGAATCCATTGATTCTCTGCAACAACAGCTGCAGATTCGAAAGATTTTGACACTGTCAGAAAAGGGCATTTAGATCTTTCAGATCTTTTCTCAGCTCTGGGAAGTATATGGCAAGATGCAGGTAGACCTCTTCACCAGTGCAATTTACTGGGATTTATGGTTGTTCTTGGCGAGTTGGACAGACTGTGGGTAAAGCTGGTCTAATGCACCACTTACTTTATTTTGCAGCCCAAAGCTGGCCAGGATTGACCTTAGGATCCACTAGGGCTCTTGCTTGTGGTCCAAATATCTGGGTGACTCTCCTTTTAAGGAACCTAATGCCTGAACCCTTAGGCTGAGAACTTTGGTCTAGTCCAATAAACACTACTGAATTTAAGAGCCCCTAAAACATATGTCTGATGGATTCATTTCTGTAAATGGTCTAGACCAGGGGTCAGCAACCCGGCTCCGGAGCCGCGTGCGGATCTTTCATCCCTCTTCTGCGGCTCCCTGTGGCTTTGGAAAATAAATAATGAGTATTTAATTAAAATGTATTTTATTTTAGTTTGTTAGTTTTTAAAATGTAATTCTAAATTTGAAGATTTTGGTGATCTTGTAAAATCTAAATAAAACGTGTTAAAGTTTTTTGTCGCTCTTTATATGCGTCACAACCGCTAATGTGCGACACCCACCGGCACGCGACTTCTTAAACTTTGGTTGACGGCACACAGAAGAGGACGGCATTTTTGGTTTGCTGCCGGTGGATAATTTATGTTCGCGTTCTTTTCATAAATACAAGAAGGACTCAAATAGACATTGAGTTTTGTACTTGAAAGTAACTTTCAACCAAATGTCTTTTTTAAGGAGTTCAAATTTTTTTGTTGCATGCAGAAATGTAATTTCATTCTCTCTGCAGTTCATTGATTTCATAAATGCAACACATTATGGTTTGATTATACATAGCATAAAGGCAAAAAAAATAAACGTTACATGTAGTGTTATTTCAATTTAAATGTCAAAAGGGTTTTGTGGCTCCCAGTGTTTTCTTTTTTGTGGGAAACAGGTCCAAATGGCTCTTTGTGTGGTGAAGGTTGCCGACCCCTGGTCTAGACCAGGGGTGCCCAATAGAGTGTGGGTAGATAGCATGACATAAAAAAAAAACAATATTTATTTATGCATTTCAATAGTAGGTAGATAATTTTGACTTGTTCATTTTATAAGTACCGGGCATGCTGAAAAATGTTTGCACCACTTCTCTAGACCAAGTGCCTTGCCTGCTACCCAATATACTGACATTTCTCCAGAGACAGAAAGTCCCCATCAAGTCCACCCTGACCATCCGTGACCTTGGCCTCATTGTTGCAATTTCTGTTTGCATCAAGTTCTTGCACTTCCCAGCGATAAATAATGAAAAACAGCATAACAATTATTTCCAACAACATTGAACATCAGTGTTTCTGAAAAGCAACATTTATTCCCATATAAATGGTCTAGATCAGGGGTGCACACACATTTTCAGCATGCAAGCTACTTATAAAATGACCAAGTCAAAATGATCTACCTATTATAGAAATGCATAAATAAATAGATATTTTTTAATGTCATGCGATCTACTCACACTACCTTTGCGATGGACTGGTAGATCGCGATCGACATGTTGGGCACCCCTGGTCTAGACCAAATACCTTGTCTGCTTCACAAAATACTGGCATTTCTTCAGAGACAGAATGTCCCCATCAAGTCCCCAAATGCCAGCCAATAGAGCAGAATGGTTTGTATTTCTTTAGGCCCTCATAGTTTATTGTTGCCATGCTAAAGGCACTGTCATCTGTCCCAAACACCTAGAAAGACAAGGCCTCCCACCTGGCTGTTGGTCCCTAATGACCACACTTATGAACTGATCTCTGAAAATGTGTTTTGATTCTGGCAAGAAAGCAGTTAGTGATAACCCTGTGTTGCATGCACCGGTGGCCAGATAACTCTTAATTATTTTTTTTGCAACAATACAAGCTTCAGATCAACTGTCCATCTGCCAACAAGGTAAGTCACGGATGGTTCCCCCCTGTCTAAACAGAGCCTGGTGGGTGGACTTCATCGCCACAGCCTACACTTGGACCTGACATCCAGCCTCTACTATGCCATGCCACTCTATAATGAGTGTCTCTTCCTCCCACACCAGTTTCTCAAGAAATACAGCGCATGTGCTTGCATAAGTTTACTCATTTGTTTCAGACTTTTTCTCCCGAGAGCAACCTAATCTAGTCTGTAAGTGTCTTTTTTCCCATGGGAATGACTGTCTCACAGACCTTCTTGATGTTCTTAAATGCTGCATCCATCTAAACAAATAATTTATACAGGTTTAATGTTTCAAGATATCCAGTTCAATCAATATGAGCAGGTAAAGAATAACCCTGAGATAAACCAATATATAGGTATTTAAGATCATTAAAACAAACATTATCATGTCTATGGATTACAATGTTTTTTTGTTTATTACTTCTACCAACTCCCACTTGGTTGGCTGTTTTTATCAGTTTTTATCTTGTACAATGTAATTTGTTTAGTGCAAACTGTAAACCAAAACCATTCAAGGATTTACATTAAAATAAGAACACCTACAGTAATGGCATTGGACCACTTGACTATAATGGTTGATGTCGAATAGCTAGTAGACCCAGATACTACTAGCGGTGGGACTAACACACAACAACAGCCGACACTATGTTGGGTTTTAAACCCATGACCTTGGTCTTATTCTTGCCATTTCTGTTTGCAGCATGTTCTTGCACTTAAGAGAAATCAACACTTGAAAACCGCATCAAAATAATATCCACAATCTACAACATTAAACATCAGTCTTTATAAAAAAAAGCAACATTTTTTCCATTTTCCATGTTTTTGTGTGAAAATAGTGTTTATTTATCTAAATAGCAGACTTTCCAAATACCAGCCTTTCCGGGATCATGGTTGGCTTGCTTGGATCTCACTTGGTCTTATTATTGCTGTGCTAAAGGCACTTTTATTCTTCCCTTTCCAAAACCTAGAAAGCTTGTGGAGCCTTCACAGCCTAAAAATGGCCAGCATGACTGGGCACGATTGGGATCCACTAAGACTCTCACTTGTAGTCAGAATATCTGTGTGACTTCTCCTCCAAGGTGCCAAATGGTTGTGGGTATGACCCTTAGACTGAAATTCATAGTAACACCTCTAAATGCAAGAGCTCCTAGCACACATGTCTGGTAGATGTGGTTCTACAGAAGAGCCATGCCTGCTTCCCAATATACTGACATTTTTTCAGGGACAGAAAGTCCACATCAAGTCCCCAAATGTCAGCTATTAGATCAGCACAGTTGGCATTTCTCTAGAGCCTCATAGGTTTATTGCTGCCATGTTAAAGGCACCTTCATTCTTTCCCAAAACCTTTGTGAGTGGCCTCCTACTTGTCTGGATTCCCTTAATGGCCCCACTTATAAAAATTGTCTTTCCAGCCTGGAAAAAAAGCAGTTACATGGTCTGGTGATAAACCTGCCTTGTTTGCACTGGCGGCCAAATAACTTTTAGGTAACCTTGTGGTTTAAACTAAAATCTTAAGATTTTCTCGAAGTTCATGTCAGTCAACTTTGTGAATCAGTCAACAATAGAAAAAAAACCAAGGTTACTATAAATTTATAGTAACGCTTCTAAAAAGTGACCTTTTTCTTTCTTTTACACATTTCATAGTCTCTAAATAGTGTCTCTATTGTCTCTGATTTATCCAAAGAGCAGACATCTATGGTTGAAATTGCTGAGTAAGCACCAACGGAAAGTCTAATTTCATTAGTAAGTTTACTGTTAGTGCGTTTACTTTCACAGCAACAATCGATTATAAACTGGCTTTTTAGTAATCATACGATTATTTTTCCCACCCACCTGCTTAATAACGCTTAAAAGCAATTTTCAGTACAGGTTTTTCTTTTACTAATGGCATTAATTGATCTGAATTAGCCAACAAAGCTGCAGTATTCCATTTATTTGGGTTATTTAGGGTTTTTTTTGTTTTGTTTTTCCCAATACTTGATTTGTATTGTATAACCGAGTACCAAAGCTACATATAAAGACGATAAAAACGCAACAAGTCTTTTACGGTTATTTATTTATATTATTTGGGTTCATATTTCAAATATATTTGCCTCTAAAATAGTTCATTACATGACAGAGTATACAACAGCCAGCACTACAAGCTTTCCTTGCAATTGTGCACTGGTACATCTGAAGAAAAAAAAAAAAAGAAAAAAGGGACAATAACAAAATGAACATAACATTCCCGCTCACACATTCTGACCAATTCATTATAAGGACTTATGGTACAACCATGGTGTGATTGCTTCATCTTCATGTGTATGCATGTCTGTATGTGTGTGAGGAAGCGTGAAATTTCACCACATGGCTCCACTGTTTTTTTGTTTTTTTTTATGGATAACGCGGTGGTCTTGGTCTGGCCACGCCAGGAAAGTTTTTTTCAGCACTCGAGATACAAAAATAAATTGTTGACAAAGCACACCTTTTGTAGGTTCGTTTTTTCAATGTGTTTAGCGTGTTACATTTGCAAATTTAACCTCGTGATGTTTTCAGGGCTCTACATCCAGGACATAATGAATGTAAGGGAAAACCAATATTGCATACTGCTGAAGTTGTATATTGTGTTTTGTATATACCATCTGTTTTAGTGAAAACCTGTACATTCATGCAGTTCTCCTTTATTCCTGTAGCAGCAGTGCAACAAACAATCATAACAAGAGATCAAACGATTAATCGGTAATGCCAATTAATCGGCACTGATAGCTGATAGCTAGAATTATCGTCTATCGCCAAAAATCTTTATGCTTTTCTGGCTTCCTGTCCGCTGTCATTACTAGAACGGCCACTAGGGGCAAATCACTGACGGAATTTGCTGTTTGTTTATTACACGACACTGCGTGCTGCATGGACAACCCTATATTATATTTATTATTTATCATTTATTAATTATCTAATTATATTTATTAATAAATATTTGTATATTTATTTTCTTTAGCACATTTTCATTAGTTCAGTACTATTTTAGGTTCAGTGTTGTGTTTGTTTTTTATCCAGTATCCATTTAAAAAACTCGGTTGATTAAACGGCTATCGGTAAATACGATCCAAACTACAGTGGCTATTGATAAAATAAACTCTAATCATAACAATACATACCTTCACCTTAAGTTCACATGAAACAAAATGTGAGTGTGTGATAAAAAAAAATGTGATACATGGATTTTCACACTGTGTTTATCAGCAATTTTTAAGGTTCTGGATCAAACATAAAGTAACTCAAATAACCATTTATTACAACCATGATGAACAAAAAGGCATGTTGAACATATAGTGGCAAATAAGCTATGCCAAGGTCCCATTTGGGTCACCTGGAATCTGGCAATTTATGGAAAACAAATAGGGGGAAAAATAAAACGGGAATATTAACTGGAACTTTCTTGAAATGATTTTAACGCACACAATTGGCTGTGTACTAAGGGTTCCTAATATAAAGGACGGTGAGTGTGATAAGCATGCGGTTGTCATTCGATTTGTTTCTTCGAAACAATGTACGGCCAGGACCAGCGAACGTGAATGGCTGTTTAATACCCGAAATAATTGGAAGCTACAATTACTGTGCAACTCAATCTAATCTGTGTTTGGATCTGTGAATCGATTTCAGCTCGGAAGTGCGAGATTCACTTGCAGGAAGTTTGTTAGTGCTGATTTTCTGATCTTTGTATGGGGGATCGTTTTCGAACCCAAACCCGCTCTCAATCGCTCAACTAATAGCCGTTTAGGGCAAACGATAGCCTTTTATCTGAATTCCATTTGCTCGTTGACTTCAAAGCAATGAAACTGACCTTCCATAACACACGAGGCACGTTTCGACGAAACTGCGAGAAACAGAAACGGAGAAACGAAAAAAAGCGAGAGAAAAGCGCCATTAGCAGCCAAGTCGCATATTCCAAATCATCCTTAATGATGATCGTTCCCATCATTCCCATCGCTGTTATTTTAACGCACCGTTTAATCCGTTTCTTTCGACGTGAAATTTCGATAATCGCACATGCACATGGCACCTCATGGCGATCCAGCGTGATGATAAAAAACGATCAAAGATAAAAAGATAATAAAGTGAATGATGATGACGTACGTAAAGGGTCTAAAGAATAAAAAGGATTCATGAACGTATCCTGTGACCTCGAAACACGTTATACGTACGTGCGCTACGAACTCTCAGTGCTAGCCTAACATCTACTGAGGTACATGAAATGTCTAGATGATGCTTGGTATAGGCTTTTACATGGAGCGTTCCATATATTTAAACAA
This sequence comes from Silurus aristotelis, assembly GCF_946808225.1. NCBI lineage: Eukaryota > Metazoa > Chordata > Actinopteri > Siluriformes > Siluridae > Silurus > Silurus aristotelis. Next base: position 3,406,794 of record NC_139577.1, on the reverse strand, counting down.
GCGATGTTTAAAAAAAAAATTAATACAGTATATATATATATATATATATATATATATATATATATATATATATATATATATATATATATATATAGGAAAATAAGTCAGCAGTAAAATCTTGAATTTACATTAGTCCTAAGAGGCAATGCATCATATTTTTCTCAATTGTATTTGTCGTGATCTCGACGTCACAAAAGTTGTTTTCGCGTTCTCACAACTTTTGATCCCAACATAACACCTTGTGTTCACTTTTCTCGTGACCTCAGCGTAACAACCCGTTTTCTAACGCCGTAATTGTATCACATGAGATAATCTTGTAGCTTGTGAATGTTTCTGGTGTACACGGTATCAAGAAGTACGTGTTGTCGTCTGAAATCTCTGTTACTTATTACAACAGTAAATGTGGACTTTATTAGATTGAGTAAAAGTAAATAATAAAAGCGAATGCGATCATCCACGATGCTGCGATGATGCGGCCTCTGGAACATGCTCTTATACCGAATACACAGAAAAGATTAAGTACCGATCACGAGGAAAGAAAGTTTGTCAAGATCACGAGGAAATGACGTCCTGATACCGATGATACAACTTTTGTTATGGCAAGGAAATGTGTTGTAATCATGAGAAATTTTTTAATGCATTGCCTTTTAGGACTTCCATACTAATTGGCCCGGATAATGACCCAGAGCCGGCAGGATCAGGCAGGAGGACCTGAAAGGGAACAGGTATGTTACCAAGATTCGTTTTTTCCAAACATTCTACCACAACAATGTAGCAAAAAATTAAAAAAAGGACTATATGGCAGTTTTGGTAATTGGCTTGATACTGCTGCCCAAAAGCAAAGCTAAAATCATTTGGGAAAAATGATCTCAAATATTAAAAGAGTCTTGATAATGATATTAACAGTTCAATTTGGGCTGCTACGTAACTGTTAACATTGTTCCCACCTACAATTCCTTTGTAAAAAATGATTACAGGTGTGTTCAAGCAGCCCATGCTGGGATTTTGTCCATGCAGGACCCAGCACTGGGTGACCTAAATGTTTATTTCCAGTCCAACTGTATTATTTATTATCGAGAGTAATAAAGTAATATACCTGTTCCCCATTCCCTAATTCTGAGTCTGATTATTCTGTTCAGGAAGCATTTAATATCATGATACTGTAAGCAGCATGTAAGTGCATGAGTCAGCATTAATGGAAACACTCAGGATTTGAAACTATGTAAGGTACAATTGGTGTGGACCCTAAAATAAAAAAAATATTAATAAATACATAAATATATATATATATAAATATGCACAGTAATCCTCCGCTTTACTGCGGTTTGAGTTTCGCGCTCCTGGTTTATCGCGTAATTGCATTTTGCCACATAACTAATTATTTTGCCTGATTTTCCCGGTCTCTTGCAGAGAGCACAATGGACCAAAAAACCTATAGGGAATTGTTTTTATCGACTTTTATGTTGAAATAATGGCACCATTATTACACCAATAATCATCTCGCTATAATTTTCCAATGGTTTTTTGTGTGTGTTTAAAGTGTGTGGGAGGATGATTTACGGATGAAACAATAAAAAAAATATATATATATTTTTGCGGTTGGGGTCCGTTTATCGCGTTTTTTGTAACCAACGTAATAAATGGGGGATTACTGTATATATATATATCTATATCTAAATCTATATCTATATATGCTCTGAGAAACTAGTCAACACCTTTACCGGAATGTAGCGGGTTTAGCGATCTAGCGTCCTGCGATAAATGGAAATACTTATCGATTAAATATGAATGCGAGCAAATTTTACAAGCAAGGGGTTTTTTTCGACAGTGAGGAGAAAGCACGACGTGACCTCAGAAAGCCAATCTCTCAATGAAACCTCGGTGATCAGGCATCAATTATCGGATTAGGGACGTGGATAATAGCGGGGTCAAAAGTAATCTATATATGATGGTTTCATTGCACCCAGTTCGCCCATAATGTGCAGAATGAAAGAGGCACACGGTTCTTTCCATTATCTGTGTGGTATATATATATATATATATATATATATATATATATATATATATATATATATATATATATATATATATATATTTATTGTGCTTCTTAATAAAAAAAATCTGCATTCATGGTTGTTTGATGAAGGAATCGTGAGTAAAACGGCATTCACAGAGGAACCTAATAGAGAACCCTGATGCACTCCATGGGACCTTGATCCCAACCGACTAGCAGAAATGGTTCACAGTAAAAGCCGACGCGTTGAAATGTCTGAACGAAGCACATGATTATGTCTTTGTTGCTCAAAGCATAAACTATGACAGTGGTACATATTCACTAAACACTAAAATGCTCAGCGTCGTAGAATCGTTATTATGCTGTATTGCTTCATATGAAATGTCGGCGTTCGTTATTTATTAGTTTTTTCCGATGAGACCTTCCATCACACTTTTTTCTTTGTGCCAAAACTTTGAGTCCCGTATTCCCGAGCGTCCGCGCTTTCACAAAGCGCGAAACAAACCCGGACATTTTTTAGCAGCAGATGTAGAAATCCCAGGATGCACCTTGGCCAATACAAATCCTCTTCAGCGACTTTTTTTTGTTCATTTCTCGTCGCTATTCGATCACCAAGTCCGAAACGTGGAGCATGCACATGACCTTCTAGGAAGTTCGTCATCGGGAGTCCTTATGGACCTCATGCTCCTCTGAGAAGCCAAATCGAGCATCCGTTAGTCCGTCCCCCCGATCGGCACCGATGTTCAACATGCGGTTTTACGTATACATATAATACGGGTTGCCGTCGCGGTGCGGGTAGACACGTCCCGATGTATAGTTCAGCCACTATTTTGTTCAGCAGCAAGGCAGGAAATGTCATTTATAATAAGGGACGAAGGCATACAGCAAATCTTTGTCGCTGGACAAAAATACCACACAGGGAAACCAAAGTAATTGTAATAATAAAAAAAAAAAAAAAAGCATATAAATTTGTGCTTCTTTACTTTAACTTTAGTCTTGATTAGTCTCAGCAGTCCATGTGTTGATACTTAGGTAAATATATCATATACATGTTTTTCTGTACATACTCTCTTGTAGTCGGCGCATTCCGAGTCCGGCGAGAGGTTTAGTCTCGTTCCTTGTGGCCATTCTCACGTCTTCACCATTGCGAGAGTCGTTGTAAAAAAAAAACGGGCAATTCAGCCCTTCGGGCGATTCAGCCTTCCGGTGCTATTTGCCCCGACTTTCCGCATCATCTGCAGAACCGCCATCATCTTTGGTAGCATTAATTGACACTTTGGTGTGTCAGCAACACAGGGGGAGTGGGGGCAGAGGAAAGAGAGGAAACAAGGTGGGTGGGAAGAGGGGTTAATACACTGAACGGATGCAAATGATACGTATATTATTCGAGTCAAAACCGAGGGGAAGATGGAAAGAATTTAATCGAATGAGAAGATAAACAAAAAGCCAGAGAGATAAATAGTTAAGAAAGTGCAAGTGGTCAAGGGTGATCAAGCATGGAAGAAAAGCATGGAAAAGGTGGTGAAGGGGTGTAAATGACAGGAACGGGGGTTGAAAAGAAGAGAAGGGAAGAAAAGGGAAGGAAAGGAAAGGGACATATCTGGGCAGTGTTGGTTGATGCCACAGGAGGGGTTCAGCAGGTGCGTGGGGGATGAACAGGTGTATTGTCCATCATCTGTAGAAGAGCAGGATGTAGAGGCACATGGAGGTAACAAGCAACTCGGTCCGGGTAACAGGGCGAAGGCTTCGGGCTGCCCCTGGAAGCACGTCTGGGGACAAGGACAAAACGGAATGGAATCATTTTAAGTGTTTTTTTTTTTTTTTTTTGTCCTAACCCATGTTGCACCTGCAGACATGTACCTAAGAATCACTGTTGTAATCCTAAACAACCTGCCAGTTGCATTTCACTCCACCTTCTGACCCCTCAGAACCCTAATTCAGATTCTGAAATTCAACATTTCACTTACAGGCATTGGAGGCAAGACATTAAACATCATTAACAACATTAAACAGTGAGCAAATTCATCAGAAACTTTAATAAAATTAAGCAATAATGCTGCAAAAATGTATACAATTATACACTGAATTCATCGGATATCCACGTAACAGGTCACGCTGGTCAGATCGAACATTTCAGATCTTTACAGTACACAACTGTAGATGTCAAATACAATTATGTTGTTTCAAAAAGATGTTTGTTGCACAATTATAGAGGCCACAATTCCAAGCTGTACCAAAGGAGTCGCAGAAGAATGAGACTAAATGTCTGATCGGACAGATGGGCGTGGTGTTAAGAAGAAGAAGAGAAAAGAAGGAAGTAAAGGTCTTGGCGAAGAGATTATTATTATTCATTATTAATAAGGGCAAACAAGGCCCTTAACTCTCTATGCTCCAGGGGACCCTTACGAGAAAAATAAATCAAGGACCGTGACGTCGGAGCGACGTGGGGCCGCCTTCCCGTGGGCTCACCACCTGCAGGAGGGACTGTAAGGGACCGGTGCTGAGAAGATTGGGCAGCAGTCGAAGGCGGGGGCCTTGACAGCCCGATCCCTGGACACGGAGAAGTGTCTGGGGAATCTGCTTAGACTGCTGCCCCTGTGACCCGAATTACAGATTAAGCGGGAGAAGATGAGATGAGATGAGAATAAGGGCAACACCAAAGAGCACTTGCCTTTCAAAAGAGTTTTTTTGTCAGTTGTCGTCTCATTCAAAAAAATCTACATCTTGATCTTTGTGACAATGCCTTTTGTTAAAACTGAGTCTGGTTTCTCCCAAGGTTTCTTCATCATATCCTCATTTTTCTTGGTACTGTCACCATTGGCTTTCTCATTAGGAACAAATGCATAGGTACTAATGTAGTAACGGAAGTAGCTTAGCAGATAGCGGCTCCAAAGTTAGAGTTCAAATCCCTGTCACATCAAACTGCAAATCCTGGGCCCCTGAGCAAGGCCCTCATCCCCAACCCTTAATCTCAATAAGATCATTTTTGCTGCAGTTGCTCTGGATGATGCAGTCTGCCAAATGCCATAAATGTAAAAGTAAAATGTTAACATTTATATTTGTGAATTTTACATCCCTAGTCATTTCTGGAAAGCTGCTTTGGGACGATGTCGATTGTTAAAAGAGCTTTATAGACAAAATTGAATTGAATCGAATCGAATCGATCAGCTCATACTGGAAATTGGGTATTTTTGTTTCAAGCCTCTACAAAGAAAAGCAATTTAAAAAACTACTGATTTTTGCTTCTTTCTTTACCTCATAATCAGTGGAATTCACTAACGTGCTGGCTTCGATTTGGATATCGTGGAGTCATTCTGAAGAAACGAATCAATAATTATACATTTTTTTTAATTATTGTTTTCAATTCAATTTGATAAAATGCCATTTATTTAGCTTACTATTCTTATGCTAATTCTTATTAACATTCCGCTCTGAATACCTCAATTTCCCCATCAGGGATCATTAACGCTATATAACTATATTATGAAATGACTTTATAATAATGCTGTTCATATTTTTAATAAGCATATTAAAAATACATTCAACCTCCTTTTGGCTCTGAAATTCGGGTGGAATATTTTGTGCAGCTTTACTTCCATTACACAATTTTAATATTACATGTTATTCAACATTATAAGTAATTAGTCATCTGAGTTTAAAGCAGAAAACAGAAATGTAATAAAGATTCTAAAACGTTCTCAGGCTGTCGAAGCTGCTACGGTCAAATAATGAAACAAATTCGAAGGTCATCATTATACATCATGATTCAAGCTGATTAAAAGCTTATATTCAGCCTCATCAACCAAACTGTTTACAATATAATGCATTTAAACTGATCCGCACCTTTGTGTAAAAAAAACAAAAAAAAAACACTCTCTCTAATAAGATACAAACAAAACATGGTGTATTTTTTTCCTGATATCGAAGTTAAGTATTTCCACATGCATTTACAAACTCTTTCTCCTCGTCTCTTAAGCATGCGTGCACACAAACACACACACGTGGCGTGCATAATGCATGCATGCCACCAACAGAACAGGTTTAATACATAAAGAGGAGCTTTCTATTAAAGAGATCGATATTATTTATATTAAAGCTTTTCTAGCTCTGGCAGTAAAATCAATACGTTTTTAATAAAGCCCTCTATTCTTCTGTTTCAGTGACGCACAACTGAAGCGCCTGTCGCTACTCAAGGGCCTTTGAAGGACCCAGCTCGTTTTTTTTGTAGCACTGGGTCAGTAATGGAAGAAGGCTTCAAGTACTGGACACATGCCATTTTCTAGAGAACTGTAACCGCACGTGTGTGTGTGTGTGTGTGTGTGTGTGTGTGTGTGTGTGTGTGTGTGTGTGTGTGTGTGTGTGTGTGTGTGTGTGTATATAAGTACTGGGGTTGTCAGTATGAACTCAATATTCAATTAGCATTTTTCTAGTTATGACACTGAGATTTAAAAATCTTTTCATGTTTGGTTTTATGAAACTTTAGCATATAAACCTATTAGAAGTGGCAATCGATTCCTGCTTTTTTACATTTGTAAATATTAGGGATTCCTCTAAGCTTATTTTGTAAATCATTCCATTCCATTCCATCCATCGATTCAAATCATTTAATCATTCCATTTAACATGCAGTCAGTTCCAGAGTTCCTTTTTTTACTTCTGAATTACAACTACAAATTAATCAACAAATAACATTTAAAATTTGCATTACACTGAAACTATGACAGAATGCTTTCTTAGAAGTAAGTAAAAGAATGAAAGAAAGAAAGAAAGAAAAAATATTTAAATGAATGAATGAATAAATGAATGAATGAATGAATGAATGAATGAATGAATGAATGGTTGAATGAACGATGGATGGATGGATGGATGGATGGATGGATGGATGGATGGATGGATGGATTTTTGTTTCATTGAATGGCTGAGTGGATGGATGTATTGATAGATTTATTGATGGATGTATAGATTCATGGATCTGTGAAAGGATGAATACAGTTTTGCTTGGATGGATGGATGGATGGATGGATGGATGGATGGATGGATGAATGAATAAATGAATGAATGAATGAATGAATGAATGAATGAATGAATGAATGAATGGTTGAATGAATGATGGATGGATGGATGGATGGATGGATGGATGGATGGATGGATGGATGGATGGATGGATGGATGGATAGATGGATTTTTGTTTCATTGAATGGCTGAGTGGATGGACGTATTGATAGATGTATTGATGGATGTATAGATTCATAGATCTGTGAAAGGATGAATACAGTTTTGCTTGGATGGATGGATGGATGGATGAATGAATAAATGAATAAATGAACGGATGAACGGATGAATGAAAGAATGATTGAATGAATGAATGCATGAATGGATGGATAAATGAATGAATGAATGAACTGATGGATGGATGGACGGATGGATGGATGGATGGATTTTTGTTTGAATGAATGGCTGGATGTATGGATTTATGAATGAATGTATCCATATATGGATAGATGGAATTATGAATTAATATTTCAGTAGATGGATGAATGAATGTACAGATGGAAAAATACATTCATAAATAAACAACATTTTACATTACACATTACACTGAACCTATAATAAAATGCTTTAATTGGAGTTAATGGATGGATAAATAGATGGATGAAAGGATGACCGGACTGATGGATGGATAAGTTTATGTATGGAAGAATGGCAGGAGACGTACAGTAGATAAGTAGATTTTAGAATGGATGTATGAATGGATGTATTAACAGATGCATGGATTTATGAATAAATGCATAAATATATTGATGGAATAATAGAATTAATAAATGTATTCATGTATGTATGTGTGTGTGTGTGTGTGTGTGTGTGTGTGTGTGTGTGTGTGTGTGTGTGTGTGTGTGTGTATGGATGGATGGATGAATAAATATAAGGATTTTTGAATAGACATACTAATAGATGAATGGATGGGTGGATGGATTTATGAATAGATATATCAGTAGTATGATGGATAAATGTACAGATGTTTATATATATATTTACATACTCGGAGTAAGAAATGTGTTTGAATTCTCTACTGTTTGAATTATACATAATTATATAATTATAAGTCTTGAAAGATCAGATCGAATTTCTGTTTTTTACCACATGTATTCGTAAGGTATTCCTCAAACACACACACACACACACACACACACACACACACACAAAGCAAAGAGAACAAAAAATACATATTGCACTTTGGAACAACATTAGTGTAAATAAACACTAGATCCAGGATGGGGTTCAAAGAGAAGCACCACACCCACCAACACACACCACACACAGATACACTCACAGTGTCAATGCTGCTGCTGCTACCCATTATTTTTCATCTGAGAAAAAGGATCAGAAAGACACAAGCCATTGGCAGCTCCTGATATAAAAGCTACCAATGATGAGAAGACTACAAAGAAGTGACACAGCAAAAAATGTATAAAAAAAATTAAATCGAGAGAAAACGTATAAGAATAGAATAAAAAACATCTCCAGAAATATTTGACACTTTATTTATTTAACGCCTTACCATAATTTGAGCCGAAGAATGCAGTATTTAACTGTTAATAAAAAACTGAGAAAAAAGAACAAAATGTGTTAGAACTGATGTATCACATAAAAAACAATTTAAAGAACCGAAAAATATATGTACTGTAAAAAATTAAGAGAATAATAGAAAAAAATACAACACAATGGAATAAAATGAATGCAATGAATTATGGATTTTTGGAGGAAATCTTTTATTGTGTATCAAAAATGCGGTATTTATGTTTTATTAGAAAGTTGCCGTATAGACTAGACTACACTTGAGCAGAACAGTGTTGAAAACACTACACTAGAATAAAATAGACAACAATACAATACAAGATAAAAAAAATAAATACTAAAATAGATGAAAACAAACTAAAATAGAACAAAACAGACTAGAATAGAAATAAAAGGTATAGACAACACTAGTCTATAACAGAATAAACAACACTAGACTAGAATATTATAAGCAACACAAGACTGAATCTGAATCTGTTCTATTCTATTCTATTCCATTCTAATCAAGTCTATTCTCGTGTAGTTTATTCTGTTCTATCCTATTTTATTCTACTGTAGTCTAGAACAGAATAAACTACACTAGAATAGACTTGATTAGAATAGACTAGACTAAAATAGAATAGACCACACTAGACTAGACTAGAATAGAATAGAACAGATTAAACTACACTAGAATAGAATAGAATAGAATAGAATAAAATAGAATAGACCACACTAGACCAGAATAGAATAGAACAGATCAGTATAGAAAAACTTAACTAAAACAGAATAAAGAACATTAGAATAGAATAAACAACACTAGACTAGATTAGAATATAATAGACTAAACTACACTAGAATAGAATAGAATGGACTAGAATAGACTAGACCAGAATAGAATAAAATAGAGTAGAATAAAGTAGAATAGAACAGCATAGACTACACTAGAATATAACAGAATAGACTTGATAGAAATAGACTACACTAGAATAGAATAAAATAGAATAGAATAGAATAGAATAGAATAGAATAGAATAGAACAGAATAGAATAGAAAAGAGCAGTATAGAAAAACTTTACTAGAAAAGAATGAAATAAACAACATTAAAATAGAATAAACAACACCAGACTAGATTAGAATAGAATAGAGTAAACTACACTAGGATAAAATAGAAGAGATTGGACTAGAATAGACTAGACCAGAATAGAATAAAATAGAATCAAATAAAATAGAATAGAACAGACTACACTACAATAGAACAAAATAGAATAGATTCGATTATAAAAGGCTACACTAGAAAAGGATAGACCACAGACTAGACTGGACTAGACTAGACTAGAATAGAATAGAATAGAATAGAATAGAATAGAATAGAATAGAATAGAATAGAATAGAATAGAATGGAATAGAGCAGTATAGAAAAAACTCAACTAGAACAGAATAGACAGCATTAGAATAGAATAAACAACGCTATAATAGATTAGACTAGACTAGAATAGAAAAGAATAGAATAGGAGCAGTATAGACAAAACTAACTAGAACAGAATAGACAACACTAGAATAGAATAAACACTAGATTAGATTCTAATAGACTAGACTACACAAGAATGGAATAGACCACACTAGATTAATCTAGACTAGATTTAACCATTATAGAATAGAATAGAATAGAATAGAATAGAATAGAATAGAATAGAATAGAATAGAATAGAATAGAATAGAATAGGAGTCATAAAGGAGTCAGTTAGATTAGGAAGATAAAACAGGAGTGTGTATTCCCCCTATTTAAAAAGAAAAAGATTGGACTGAACTCTACCTCTTTCAGTTACTGAGTTACTAATATGTATACCAGTAATATACACCATATGTAGCCCATGTATATATTTCCAGGTGAATGTTACATCCTAAAGATACAGAATGTGTTCAGAAGAAAGCAGTTATATAACAACAGCTACAGTTTAAATACTCTTATGTTCTGCACAGGAGATTGTACAGGAAAGGAGGAGCTTGTGGGCTTCAGAATGCAGAGTCAAACTGAGAGCAAAATGTTAAAAGGAAAATAACACTTTCAGTCAATCAACTGGATGCAAATGAAAAGCACGTAGGAATAAAACCAAACCAAACAGAGCACACACACACCCACACATGCAAAAAAAAAATAATACATTTTCAAGTGTAATCTGCAAGAGCAGGCAACAGATCCAAGAGTCTCTCCTCAGCTTTCGTCTGCAATCATTTACGGGCTGACTTGCGTGTCTTACATGATTCTTTTCCAGCACTACTTTTCATGCGTTTTAAGAAAAGGAAGAAAAAAAAGAAGAAAAGAAAGAGAAATTGAAGAAACGAACATCCAATAAGCTTGGCTCAGGTTTCCATCTCTGATTGCTCCCAGATCACACACTTTACTACAGCATTCGGTCAGTGTATCAAATGTTTTATTGCTCCCTGGGGTCCGACCCTGATTACATTTAAGTGCTTATATTGTATTGTACAACATCTTTCAAATAATATAAAATTGGTTTCAATTCAATACTTTTTATTGTGCTTTGTCAGTCCTTCAGTGATGACAAAGCAAAAAAAATAAAATAATTTTTTTTTTTTCAAATCATTGTTTCGTATCTGTTGCATTAACAAAATCATCAATCAATCAATCAATCTATCTATCTATCTATCTATCTATCTATCTATCTATCTATCTATCTATCTATCTATCTATCTATCTATCTATCTAATGTCTGACTGACAGACAGACAGACAGACAATCAATCAATCTATCTATCTATCTATCTATCTATCTATCTATCTATCTATCTATCTATCTATCTATCTATCTATCTATCTATCTATCTATCTATCTATCTATTTATCTATCTATCTATCTATTTATCTAGTGCATTGAAGACGAATCTCCAGTTCGTCTTCAATTTGACATCTAACAGAACGTACTTGATTTTATTGACTCTGGGAGCTGAGGGAATGATACAAAAAACGGTAACCTCGCGCTTGCTGGATCCGTTTGCAACAAGCGATGGGAATAGACACACTACAGAACGCCATTTAACTCATCCCCTCTCACAATCTGTATAATGTGAAATTTCAAATCAATAAACAACTTGTATCCGCAGGGCGAAGGGTTCGTACACGTACTGATACTGAAATATGTTCTCCGTCATTCTGCCTGTATTCATCGTTGACCTTTTTCCTCAATTCTCCTTTACAGCTTGGGATTTGTGTACAAGTCTGAGGGGACTTGAATTTCAACCAGTTGTTAGGATTGGCATGAAATGTCATTTGATAAAAAAAAGTTTTTACAGGAAAAAAAGGACACTGGTTATCGCAACAGCAAGCAGCCAAAGACCAGTAATAATAAAAATGTTTACTATTATGGTCCTAAAACAATACAAGAGATTGGATACCGTCTTGTTCTGCATGACCCCGACCAGTGTACTGTTACTCAGTTTCAGGATGTTACCGATCTTCTTACAGCCTTAGCAACAATTGTAATTCTCAAATCTTCAGGGAGTTTTTTCCATTAGGTTCCATGTTGAACATCCAGTGGTCAGTATGAGAGAACAGGACTTAAAGCACCAAATTTTAACTGCTCTAATACAAGATACACTAATTTGTACGGTCCTGCCAAGCAGACAGATACATGAACATGATGAATAGGACATGAAGCTTTGCACGGTTACACTTTTGTTGCCATGTGTTATGTAGACAATAATGGATGTATTTAGAGTTATTTTCAGAAGTCAGTAAATCTATGCTGCTATACAAGCTGCACATTGACTATAAAATATGTCCAAATTTTATTTCTATAGTATTGTCCTTTGAGAAGATACACCAAAACAGTTAGGGGTGTACTCACTTTTGTGAGATTCTGTACATGACTCTATGATTCCAGCTTTACATCTTCATCTCGGTTTGCGTATAAGGATAATCGGAGACGATGGCACTCTGGATCATCGCCGGTTTCTTTTTGGCTGCAGGGTTTTTTCCTGTCACCGTGCCAGTGTTTGCTTAGAAGGAGTCCCGCTGGGCCACTAGGGGCTAACCAGAGAATGGGAAAGAGACACAAACACCAGCGCTGTGCCAGGCAGGAGCTCTTCTAGCTTCCACTGGATTGGCTGGCAAAGGGCCCAGATATTTTCCAGAAAAAGAGTTGCCTGTAAATGCTTTTTTGTTTTTTTTCCCTATTTATCCCATTTTCTCCCAAAAGCACAACATCTGAGTTTACTTCAATTCAATATGCAAAAGTCTTATATTAATTTATTATTATTATTATTATTATTATTATTATTATTATTATTATTATTATTATATAATTTTACATTTTTTGTTCATAATTATAAATATATATATATATATATATATATATATATATATATAATTTATCACAAATTATACACAGTAACTTTATTGTCTTGGTTTCAAAATATTCTAATTATATTTTTCGTTAGAATTATTTTGCAGTTAAAAAAAATGCAGCATTCGTTTCTAAAAAAGAAAGAAAGAAGGATAAACAAAAAACACTGAATATTTTATAATATTAATTATTTGTTATTTTCTTCGCAGTACTCCTACATGTCACTACCTGCCCATGGAATGCATTTTTACACCAGAGATGTTCCTGACTGATCAGATGATGATCAGGTGTTGATGAATCTTTAATAACGGTGTATAATAAGATTGCTTACAAATGACAGTTTTACGGTTCTATCATGGCGTTTTGCAAACCGCGCTGGAAATGTATAGCAGATATACGTGATAAAGCAGATATACATGTGTCTAATTAAATAAGCAATTCTATAAGCTAAGATATAGTGTAAGCCAACCTGTTTCAGGGAGCTTCTCCTGCTTGCATTTCCCTTTAGTGACGGAGACATCATCGATAGCGATGTCGCCCTCAAACCCATCACCACGGATGCCCTCGAACACAACCTGCAAATAAAATGAAAAAAAGAGAGTTTGGATTTGCTTCGGTTATTCTGTATTGCCTCAGCAGTAATTACAAAAACAACATGTTTAAAGAAAATAGCTTTAAAATAAACATGTTTAAAAAAAAATTATAAAACCGATCTGACAATAAAACTAGTTTGAAAATAAAACAGGCTTGAAAGTAAATAGGTTTGGAAAAAAGTGTGAAAATAAACAGGTTTGAAAATAAACGGGTTTGAAAATAAAACGTTTGAATTTAAACAGGTTTGAAAATAAAACGTTTGAATTTAAACAGGTTTGAAAATAAAACGTTTGAATTTAAACAGGTTTGAAAATAAACAGGTTTGGAAATAAACAAAAGATTGGAAAACAAACCAGTTTGATGATAAAACAAGTTCAAAAGAAAAAAAACAGAAAAACAAAAACAGATTCCTGTTTTTAATAACCAGAACTGGCAAATAGATCAAAATTACATGCAATAGCTGTTGTTCAAAGTGGGAGGGGCTTAAGTTCATAGTTCAAATCATGTGTGCAATTTATTTAACTTTCCCATACAAAAAATATAATAAAAACATCAACAACAACATTAATAATAATAATAACAACAACAACAACAACAATAATAATAATAATAATAGAAAGTAGAAAAAAATAAGCTGGAGGCTTTTAACTGTCCTTCATTCCTTTACCAGTTTCCTCTCCTCTTCCATCGAATACCCCATGAACGACCACACACACACACACACACACACACACACACACACACACACACACACACACACACACACACACGTTGTGGCTTTGACTGACAGCTTAATTATGTTAGCACTGAAGCTGCCTATACACACCTAATCACACACCTAATCACACAGCAACACATGCAGGCCTAATTTGGTCCCGTTGCTAACATACTGCATTACTCACACGCCGCATGCTCGAGCAAAACAAATGAATCGATTAAAAAAAGAAAAAGAAAGAGCGAAAAGAAAGACAGCTTTGTGCACTTTCGATTAACCCAAAACAGTATATCAGCGAAATTACATCCTTTTGCTACTTAAACCCGTGTGGCATTTTTAGTGCTGAGAAGATAAAGAGTGGCACGTTCTTAACTAGGAGCGCGGCTCCTGTCCGGATCTTGTCTCCGTCTGCTTCTTTACTAATGTACAGAAAAGTTTGAACCGATTCATCCTCAGCCATACTGATTTATGTTGATCGAAATGGTTGATCAAGCCGGAGATGAAATCTTCAGTTTATTGTGGAGGCAAAAGTACCAAACCACAAACCTGCCTTGCTCCAAGTGTTCCATAGAAAACTCCTAGAGATATAAAGACCACCTGAAAATCATACTTAAATAAAGATACCTTACTTCAAAACTTACTCCATTACAAATCACCAATTCCAATATGTAATAAGTAAAAGTCTTTGAGTATCTGATTTAAACAGTACCGTATTTTTCGGACTATAAGCCGCTACTTTTTTTCCCACGTTTTGAACCCTGCGGCTTAAACAACGAAGCGGCTAATTTATATATTTTTCCTGGGTTTTTCCCGTTTTCACAAACCTCAAGCCAAAAAACTGAGCCCCATAAAATTAGACCAATGAAATTTCCGAATGGAAACGAAAAAACACACTTCACCTGTGTTCTGAGCTGCACGGCATCGGGAGAAAAAACTTCCATCAGGTGAATGCACGACGATGCAAAAAGATAAACTCCCGAGAGAAATAGTTGTGAAAGGAAGGAGGAAGACAGTGAACAAGGACTTTCTTGGTCGGCTACTGTTTAGATAAAAGCCGTTGTAACGTGTTGAGTCTGGGTGAAGGGAGAGCTCGCTTCTGGCAGGCTATTCCCAAAATACTCCTAAAGGAAGCGCAACATATTTCACCCGTTACACCGTTTGTAACGTGTCTTTCATTAAAGCCTGTGTAAAGTACATTAGTGTAGAGGGCTTATAGACAGGTGCGGCTTATTTATGTTAAAAATAAAAATATTTGTAAAATTCAGTGGGCTTATATATGGGGGCGCTTTATAGTCCGGAAATTACGGTACTTGAGTATTTGAATGTAGGCTTAAATATAAACTAGTCCTCGACACCAAGACACATGTTGTGAAACGTCCGAAACGGTTGACTTGTGAGGTTTCATTTCCTAAAATATATACACACCTCAACACTGCATTAAATTAAGACAAAGTAGTAAAGCGATCTTTCAAAAAGGGATCTTCAATGAACAAATAAAACGTCAATTTTAGAAAAAAACTAATATTCAGAGCTGACTGTGATTTGATGCAGTTCTCAGTCTCAGAGAGGGACGATAACTCCAACAAAAGTTGGTTCTCAAAGTTTTCGGAATTGATACGAGAATTTTTTGGACTGAAAATGAGGCCAGCAAACTCTAAAAAAATGTTACTCAGATGCAGGTAGGGAAGTGTTGAGCCTTAATGACATCTTAAGCAGTGGTGCAAAATGTAATTGGTAATGTTCATTGTCAATTAAAAATACAAAATAAAAAGTACATCTGAATCATAAATGTAGCTGAGTAAAGAGTAAAAGTTACTTGTGACTTTGATACTCAATAAAACTAGAAAATAGGCAAATAATTAAAACAAAGTACATTTACTACTCAAAAACTTTACACCACTGGAAACTCCATTCCTCCAGATCTACTGTGATCTAAAGCAGGATAAAGTAGTGACACGATTTTTTTTTTATTTCATTATCAGGTTGGGTTAAAATCCAGACTGATAATCAATCTTTTCTAAATTAATTAAGTAAATAATTAAATAAATATAGAAATAGCTTTTACAGCTTCAGACCGTCTATAAGAAAGGAGGCTGGTGTATTTATGATATGATTTGTATTCATAAGATCGAGCGAACTGTCAGGCTCAGTGAGACTCGGTGCCGTTAAGAGCCCTTCGTTCCAGACAGAGAAAGAGAAGCAGACAAGTGCAAGGTCAAGCCTCCTGACTGGAGAAAACCCTCCACATAAACTCTTTGACTTCTGATTTTCCCAGCCAGGCCAATTAAACACACACACACACACACACACACACACACACACACACACACACACACACACACATACGCACACACATGCATACACAGCCACCACACTATTCTGACCCTTCGTTTAATCCTGACCTTAGTCTCTTTGAACAAGATGATGTTATGAATAAGAAAATGAGAAAAATTTTGAATGAGAGAGAAGAAAAAAGATCTCATGCTTTTACTCACTGTAAAAGACCATAGACTCCCCTACTCATTTCTGAGGTAAACTACATTGATTTCTATTGCTAGCATTTCTCTTTCTCTGTGCTAATTGGCTAGCATGAGAGGCAGGAATGTAGATGTGGCATCAAACACTAAAACGTAATGTCACCTAATGTTATGAGGTGTTTTATAATATGTAATTATATATATATATATATATATATATATATATATATATATATATATATATATATATATATATATATATATATATATATATATATATACACACACACACACACACACACACACATTTGCATCAGTAAAAAAAAAAACATTATGCTAGCATTTTTCTTTCTCTGTGCTAATTAGCTAGCATGAGAGGCAGGAATGTAGATGTGGCATCAAACACTGAAACGTAATGTCACCTGATGGTATGAGGTGTTTTATACATTATAAAACACCTCATATAAAATGTATGTATATGTATTTGCACACACACATTCGCATCGGTAAAAAAACATTAGCATTTTTCTTTCTCTGTGCTAATTGGCTAGCATGAGAGGCAGGAAGTAGATGTGGCATCGAACTATGAAACGTAATGTCACCTGATGTTATAAGGTGTTTTATACATTATAAAACACCTCATATAAAATGTATGTATATGTATATGCACACACACATTCACACATTCGGTAAAAAAACTGAACAAAATTCTAAATGCAACACGTTTGTTTTTGCCCCCATTTTTCATGAGCTGCACTCAAAGATCTAAGACTTTTTCTATGTACACAAAAGGCCTATTTCTCTCAAATATTGATCACAAATCTGTCTAAATCGGTGTTAGTGAGCACTTCTCCTTTGCCGAGAAAACCCATCCACCTCACAGGTGTGGCATTTCCAGATGCTTATAAGATAAAAGGCGCTCACACACAATTCTACGAACACACACCGCTAGCAATCGGTCTTCTCTGGGCTTATAAGCGCATGCCGAGGATGGGACGCATTAGCATCGCGTAGCTCATTACAGAAAAGGACCTTGCTCGCCTTCAGAACAGACTGAGGCAGCTCAAGGCTTTGATTCTATGCATTCGAGAGCGCTGCGTTTATAGGAGCGCTGACATTTTTAATAGGATCGCTCGTGGGCTTGCTCGCTCGTGCGTGTGCAAGGCGGGAAGAGAGAGAAGTTCATTAGCGTGCGCGGCCGCTGAAGGTTATGAGAGAGTCGTGGCGATGCTGGAAGTCCATTGTGTTCCTGACCATTGTGAAAAGAAAGAGATAGAGTAACAAGAGAACGAAAATAAAAGATAGGAATAAAGAAAGAGAAGGGGAAGAATAACAGGAAAGAAAGTAGTGGGGAATGAATAAATGAGCAAGCGAGACAGACAGGCCGAGAAAGAGGTTAATGGACAGCACGGGTATGAGAAGCTCAAAGGGCTCGAGAGCAGAAAAACAGGCAGCTTTGCCAAAAAGAAAATAGGTGACAACAAAGAGATATGAAGGAAATATAGAGATAATGGTGAATGTACCAAAGTTGTTTTTAGAGAGATGAGGTTTTCCGAACAAACCAGACTTACTCTAATGATACCGTCGTATACTTTAACATTTAACACGCTAACTGAGGCCTGGAGAGTTTGAGATGAACTCGGGTCTATTTGCAACTTCTATGAACATTGCATGGTCTGAACACGAAGCGAATTTTAGACGTGAATGCTTAGACGTTCGCTCGGAAAAATTGTCTTGAATGTTTTCCACTTGGAAATAATGTTCCTCTAGACCCTCTAAATCTTCCTCGTTCTTATAGAATGATGGATTTTTACATTTTTCGGAAAAGGCCTTATAACCCTACAGAAATTGCCAGTCACAATTGCTTCTCTAAGATCATTGCTAATGTCTTTCCTTCTTTCTATTCTATCTACAACTAAAGGCTTTAGACCAGCAACATGATCCTGTTATGAACAAAAACAATTCAAAGAGAGTTTCACATGACCGTGTTATTTATATATATATTATATACACACACACGTTACAATTTAACTGGAATTCCTTCATGAATCTCATACTACTGTAGTATGATATTTACTCTAATGATACATAATGGACTTAATTGTTTGTGCAAATAAGACCTGTAGCAGTCGTAGCCGAAAATATAGCGTTAATAAATGTGCACATTGAGTTAAATATATGATCCACGAATTTCCTTACAGATGATAATTAAGAACTAATTTGCCGTTTCATATTCAAAACCCGTTGCTACATCACGGCAAGCTCTCAGGCGAGAGAGCGCTTCGGCGCGGAGAACCTGGAACGCTTCACTCCCGCGTAAACAAGCTCAAGAGTTTTAGATGAGGACCAGTCGCTCCTGTTCCTTCATGTCCATCAGTGTAGCAGAACAATGCAGCTGATCCCGTTTGGATTAAACAAATCGGCGCGGATCAGAGCGGCAGCTGGCGTGTTGAGAACCGGCACAATTACACTGGACACGCCAAACACAGATTACATTGTTTTGATCTGAACGATGCTTATATGCACTTTTTGATGTTTTCGCAGCATTAGAAACACCTGGCGTTAATCTTTTGCGATGTCCATAGGCACTTGTTCCCAAGACGTTAATTGCAAAGGATCCAAATATTAAAAAGGATCCTTATATGTACGATTATGTCCAATAAATTTTGAGCGTAAGATGTGATTTTTTTGTTAAAGCCACTGAATTTCCAAACACTTATGAACCTTAGGCTGTGTGTGAATACTGTATACCTACACACTAAGGACAAAATGTTTGTGGACACCTTATGAAAAGATTGATACGAGCTTTTTGGAATATCTCGTTCCACATTTAGTTCCTTTGATGTTATAATAAGCCCCACTCTTCTGGGAAGATTAGTTTTTTGTGGAGATTTCGACCAGGTGAGGTACTGATGTAGGTGAGGTGAGGAGCACTCGCAAATCAGTAGATCAACACTCCTACTTTTACTGTTATACTGTACTCCATTCCAAAGCAGGTACTTTTACTCGAGTACTTTTACAGGTACTTTTACTTCATACTTGCTGCTTATTTCACATAAAAAAAATGTATATGTGGTTTGATTTCTCCTCACTGTTTTCTACGTAGGCGTGTCCTGAGAGTCACACAGAATACGGATTAACATGGCAGAGGTAGAGCTGCATCCTCATGTAAACAGAACAGGAAAATAACATCTGGTTTTATTAAATCTTTGTGAAAGGACCATGTGTTAGAAGTTTTGCATTGCGTTACATCGCATTGTGTCGAATGGAATAGAAATCGGATCGCACTGGATATGCGTCATTGGTTATGCATCGAGATGCAAATCGCAATGAGAAATAATGTTTTCGTTTCTATACTACCAGTGTACCCAGGGACTCGTATAATACACATCCCACTTACACATCTAAATAACATTAGAATTGTTCAAATTTTTTTTTTTTGGAAAGGATCAACATGAATTGCGCGTCGTCATTGGAAATTCATTCAGTCTGCTATTCCTAAATAACACTGTTCCTCGAACACGATGATTTCCGTATCGCGGCACGCCATCACCCCGGGATACCGTCACATCCATAACCTCATCTCGTCTGGCAGTAACACTTGGAAAAGAAGGAAAATGTGACCGAATTCGTTTACTGTAACACAGCAAGGAATGAGGGAACAGGGAGAGCTAACAGATGGGATGAACAGAGGGGAAGAGATGGCTGGATTAAACTGGCTGGAAGGCTGTTCTTATCAGGAGGAGTCTGGCTCAGACTCTCTTCCCATTGATCCTACAGTCTGACTGAGAAGCGACTGTAGGAATGGGACCTTTTTTATATGCAGTTAAAAAAAATCTCATTTAATGAACATAATAGAAAATGAAGAGCAGATTAATTCTCATAGACGTCGTCTAGACTGAACACTGCATATTACTAAGCCTGAAGGTTTATTTTATCACAAGTTGTGGAGTCTTTATTAAGGACTTCACAGTTAATTGCCCTGCACCAACAATTCATTAGTTTAACCACTGCTAGGACTGTATATATATGCGGCTATTTTAAAGAGGTTGATCTGTTTTTTGTTCGGTTTTTTTGTCGGTCTGAGAGCACTGTGATTATTTTATTCGTGTGGACTGAGATGTATAATAATAATAATAATAATAATAATAATAATAATAATAATAATAATAATAATAATAATAATAATAATAAACAGGTACTGTGACAAACTATAAAAAGCCCAGACACAGGATATTAAAAAAAGTATGAAACTATTCTCAGCCACAGGAAAGTGATCTCGTCACTGGAGATACGTTTTTGCTTGATTTCCTCCCCAGTACTTTGTGTGATATGAGGCAGGAAATTATTCATCACCATTCTTTTAGATGAAATATATAATAAAGCTAATTGTTATCTTTCGATTTGTTTTCAATTATTATTACATTAGTGCGAAAGAAAGAAAGAAAGAAAGAAAGAAAGAAAGAAAGAAAGAACAAAAGTGAGGAAAGAAAGAAAGAAAGAAAGAAAGAAAGAAAGAAAGAAAGAAAGAAAGAAAGAAAGAAAGAAAGAAAGAAAGAAAGAAAGAAAGAACAAAAGTGAGGAAAGAAAGAAAGAACAAAAGTGAGGAAAGAAAGAAAGAAAGAAAGAAAGAAAGAAAGAAAGAAAGAAAGAAAGAAAGAAAGAAAGAAAGAAAGAAAGAAAGAAAGAAAGAAAGAAAGAACAAAAGTGAGGAAAGAAAGAAAGAAAGAAAGAAAGAAAGAAAGAAAGAAAGAAAGAAAGAAAGAAAGAAAGAAAGAAAGAAAGAAAGAAAGAACAAAAGTGAGGAAAGAAAGAAAGAACAAAAGTGAGGAAAGAAAGAAAGAAAGAAAGAAAGAAAGAAAGAAAGAAAGAAAGAAAGAAAGAAAGAAAGAAAGAAAGAAAGAAAGAACAAAAGTGAGGAAAGAAAGAAAGAAAGAAAGAAAGAAAGAAAGAAAGAAAGAAAGAAAGAAAGAAAGAAAAAAAGAAAGAAAAAAAGAAAGAAAGAAAGAAAGAAAGAAAGAAAGAAAGAAAGAAAGAAAGAAAGAAAGAAAGAAAGAAAGAAAGAAAGAAAGAAAGAAAGAAAGAACAAAAGTGAGGAAAGAAAGAAAGAACAAAAGTGAGGAAAGAAAGAAAGAAAGAAAGAAAGAAAGAAAGAAAGAAAGAAAGAAAGAAAGAAAAAAAGAAAGAAAGAAAGAAAGAAAGAAAGAAAGAAAGAAAGAAAGAACAAAAGTGAGAAAAGAAAGAAAGAAAGAAAGAAAGAAAGAAAGAAAGAAAGAAAGAAAGAAAGAAAGAAAGAAAGAAAGAAAGTGAGGAAAGAAAGAAACAGAAAAATGAGGAAAGAAAGAAAGAAAGAAAGAAAGAAAGAAAGAAAGAAAGAAAGAAAGAAAGAAAGAAAGAAAGAAAGAAAGAAAGAACAAAAGTGAGAAAAGAAAGAAAGAAAGAAAGAAAGAAAGAAAGAAAGAAAGAAAGAAAGAAAGAAAGAAAGAAAGAAAGAAAGAAAGAAAGAAAGAAAGAAACAGAAAAATGAGGAAAGAAAGAAAGAAAGAAAGAAAGAAAGAAAGAAAGAAAGAAAGAAAGAAAGAAAGAAAGAAAGAAAGAAAGAAAGAAAGAAAGAAAGAAAGAAAGAAACAGAGAAATGAGTAAGAAAAGAAAGAAATGAGTAAGTGTCACATGACAGTGATTTTAGTAAGGTTGGGCTCAGAGCACAGGGTCAGTGCCATGATGCAGCGCCCTTGGAGCACTGAGAGTTAGGGGCCTTGCTAAGGGGTCCCAAAAATGGTAGTTTGGCAATACCCAGAGCCTTAACCATTTAGCTACTAACTCCCCATATTAGAACTGGAAACAACTCACTGAAACTGAAAATGGTTCCCCATCCATGAAGTTTCTGTGGAAAGATGAACTTGAAGAAAGATTTGGACTGTAATAATTATTAATATTCTGCTACAATCGCCATGAACAGTTTCCTATTTTAGCGACCAGCAGTAAACCATTGAGAACCTTAACAATGATGAAACAATGAATGTGTGTTTGCACAGATCAGAACAGGTTTCTTTTTGAGTCTGGTTTCTCTCAAGGTTTCTTCCTCCGAGAGTCACGGGGAGTTTTTCCTCGACACCGTTGTCATTTAAAAATTTTGAGATCGCCACAAATTTAGCTTCGGCGCCATACGACGCGAAATAATTTCAAACACTTATCCGGTTATCATACATATGAAGCACGCGTTTAATATCTGTTTTACTGAGCGGCTCGAACGTAGTCGATTTTGAACGGCGCCGGCATTCGCCCGTCAAACTAATGCGCAATGTCAAGATAATGACGAGCGGGACCTTGAGTACGGCGTGAAGACTCGGCAGGAAATTAAAGTGACTGAGGGGGGGGGGGTGTTTGGGTGAAGAAAGAAAAAAAGACAAGAAAGTTTGTCGCATGAGAAGTTCCTGTCTAGCCCTGCGTTCTCGTATGTCTCACCAAAACATATGCTCCAGTGAATACGTGATGAGGTCCACGAAGATCCATCTTTCTCTATCTCTCGCTCTTTTTTGTACACACACTGAAGAAATGGCAAATGGAGGGAGCGCAGAGGTAAAGAAAGAAAGAAAGAAAGAAAGAAAGAAAGAAAGAAAGAAAGAAAGAAAGAAAGAAAGAAAGAAAGAAAGAAAGAAAGAAAGAAAGAAAGAAAGAAAGAAAGAAAATAATATAAGGTGGACGGACGGACGGACGGACGGACGGACGGACGGACGGACGGACGGACGGACGGACGGACGGACAGACAGACAGACAGACAGACAGACAGACAGACAGACAGATAGATAGATAGATAGATAGATAGATAGATAGATAGTGATTTGGTCAACGCAGAGCAGAAGATACTGGACAGACAGACAGAAGGATATCAGACAGACAGACAGACAGACAGACAGACAGACAGACAGACAGACAGACAGACAGACAGACAGACAGACAGACAGACAGACAGACAGATAGATAGATAGATAGATAGATAGATAGATAGATAGATAGATAGATAGATAGATAGATACTATCAGATGTACAAAACACTGACACTGGAGACTCCTTCCAAAATGCTACACAAACATATCCATTGCGTCTGGATTTAATCAGTTGATCCTGAGCACTCGCTATACTTATCCCTGTGCGAGCTAAAGAAATGCTAAGATAGCAGAAGAAGTGCATTAGCGTGACCCTTGAAGTTAGAGAAAATTAATCAACAGTATTTGTGGTAAAAGATCTGGGTGTAGTAAGACTAGTGTGAGTCAGCAGAAATGTCCATCCAGCAGATATATACACCATGACTCAGCTTTTTTTTCTAATAATGACCTCAGCAGCATTGCACAAGTTTGCAGACAAACACATACTGGCAAACAGGAACTGAATTGAATGATAGTATGTACCTGGAATGGCCCGCTGGGATACACCACAACATTAGCCTTCCTCCAGTTGGGACCTTGATAGCCTGAGAGTGTCCACACTAAAGAGTCCACTGTGGCGATGCCCTTCACTCGCAGGAGAACGTTCAGAGTTCCTAAGATGAAAGAGAAAATCAAGCCTCTACAGATCAAGAGCTTCAGCAATAAATTTCTATCAAACATCAGATCTTTGGACAACTTTGCATCACAAGCCTGGTTTATATGCCAAGCCATGTCATATAAATGTTTCAGAAACGGTATTTTTTTCCACAAAGAATTGTGTAAAGAAAGAAAAAGCATCCATTGAACATGTAAGATCTGAGAACTTACACTATGCCGAAAGCGTGAGGTCGGTGGGAAAGAAAGAACATGTTGTTGTTCAATGCAAAAAGAATAAAGCAAAACATTTCCTATAAAGAACCAAGCGATCATTGTACGCACATTAGCAGATTTTTTTTATTGTATATTTTACACTCAAATGCATCTCTTCCTGCAAACAAACATTACTATATAATCAAAAATGCGATGCCGCTTCCGTGTCTGTACAGTGATGACAACCGATTACCTTCCTCGCCGTCGGTTACTACAGCTTTTTTTGATTTACAGGCTTGTGTACGCTTCTAAATTGCGCTTTACTCTAATACTAGCAGCTGAAGTCTTCTTTTAGCGGTTAACTTGACAGAGAGTGGGTGTGCAGACTATAAATACTCGGCTGGTTGACTGTACAAACGTATATATTAACATTTATTTAAAAATACGCAAGCAAAAAAAATAATGGTCACATTAGGATAAGCGCAAACAAGGACAAGTTGCAACAGATCGGGAATTAAATTAGCCTTCCTACTTAGGGTTTAAGGGTAGCTACATATACATGTATGTTTCATCTCCAAACAGGGACAAAAGCCCTCCAGACATAGCTCTTAGAAGTACCATGAGAGAAGAGGCACATTTGCATATTCATATAGCAATGAAAAAACCTGGACCAGCACTAATGAAGCATCACGCAAGAGTTCAGTCTGACAGACGTGCTATAGCTCGGAAGAAGGCACGAGCGACCTTCATCTTTTAATAAATGTGCATCAAGGTAGATCGAGTGGGCTTCCGTCTGAAAGGCCCTGCCACATTCGGTGAGCGCGCTTCTCGTGATAAAGGTACAGCGACATACACAACCCTGGTCACGCACAGCAGACATGGAGAATACAGAGAGTTAGAAATATGAGAGAGGATAAGGTGTCATTATTCAAACATTAGCTCTCATACATGTAAAGAAAAGAAAAAACCACGGTGTATACTTTTAACTTTCACATACACAGAGGAGGGACATGGGGTATATCGGTAGGAGAACGCTGAGGATGAAGCCACCAGGACGGAGAAAAAAAACGGAAGGCCAAGGAGGAGGTTTATGAATGTGGTGAGGGAAGACATGCAGGTAGTTGGGGGAAAAGAGGCAGATGTAAAGGACAGGGGGGTATGGAGACGGATGATCTGCTGTGGCGACCCCCCAATGGGAGAAGCCGAAAGAAGAAGAAGAAGAAGATACACAACAAAATCCTTTAACAGTTTGTCATTGTGTGAAAAGGGCTTCTAAACACGTCGTTGTCAAACCAGGTTTCTTGCAACTACTAGTAATGAAATATGCAAAGATGATTGTAAGCTAATCTTTGTCTGTAAAAGTGCTCTGAAGTACAACAAGATCAGACTACTTTAGAACAGAATCAACAAGATCGCACTGTTCCAAAGTCCAAGATCGCAAGATCAGACTGTACCTTTAAACAATGTCAAAAGATCCGACTGTACTTTATAACAGGATCAACAAACTTAGACTGTACTTTAGAACGAGGTCAAAAAGATCACGCTCTTCTTTAGAACAAGGCAGATTCTGCCTAAGAACAAGGTCAACAAATAAACAAAATTATCTGTATGTTCGAAAACAAAGTCAACAAAGTCAGACGGTACCTTAGAACAAGGTTAGCAAGACCAGATTATACCTTTGGACAAGGTCAACAAGATCCGGCTCTACTTTAGAACAAGTCAAATTGTGCCCCAGAACAAGGTAAACAAGCTCAAAAAAATTAAACTTTACCTTCGAACAAAGTCAACAAAATCAGATTATACCTTGTAACCAGGTCGACAAGATCCGATTGTACCTTGCACCTGGATTGACAAAATTAGACTATTCCTCAGACTGTACCTCAGAACAATATTAACAAGATCGGGCTGAACTTTAGAACAAGTCAGACTGTGACAAAAAAACAATATCAACAATATCAACCAGGCCAGATTGTACCTATGAAACAACGCCAACAACATCAGACTGTACATTAGTACAGGATCACATGGTGAGACTGTACCATTTGTACAAAATTCGAAAAAGATTGGACTGCACCATAGAGCAAGGTCAAAAAGGCTGTAGCTTAGAACAAGATTAGATTGTGCCTAAAAACAAGGTAAACAAGATCTGATGGAGCATAATCTACATTCTTTACATTCAATAAACGACATTGAAACTTATAAATACGGCGAGCGAATTTGAACTGGGCGACGGTATTTTTTTTCTTCGCGCTAAGAATTGCGCAAGAAAGTGATGCAGGTTTACAGAGGGAATTAAGGACAAGGTGAAGAAGGGAGATGAGAACAAGCACAAAGTCTTCACTGAATGGACAATTAGCCACTTCACAAGGACGTGTACTTCTCTTGTTACTGACTGAAATACTGTCAGATGGTTCTGGGAAATGGAGGTGAATACACCAAGGGCAGGGCAAACATTAGAACTGCTGGAAACCTGAGTGTAATGTTAGTGAAAGGGCGTCTGCTTAGCTTTGCAATTCTTGGAATTCATTGGTTTTCTTATGGATTGATTTTATAACGACAGTATAATTCCTAGAAAATTTCACGCTTTCCATAAAACAATAGAAAATATGGAAAGATTATAAGGAAAGGAAGTAGGGGGTATATACTTATGCACACGACAGCTAATTACATACTGCTATTTTTTTGTAAGACAAAAATGCTACCTTATGAATTCTATACAATTTGAATCTGGACATGGAAAAGTAATAATGAGACATGGGAAGGTAATAAGGATTGAGGTGGGGCGGGGGCGGAGGGGGGTGGGGGTATATTTATGCTCCCCACAGTCAATTACATAATGCTATTTGAAGTGAGACCCAAATGCTACCTTATGCTACTGTTCTATACAATACAAATCTCCAATTTTTCCAGACAGATGTAGGGATTTTGTTAACAACAGTTTGTAAAGTTCTCCTCCTCAATGATCTCAGTAAAACGGTGTTGGTTTTTACCAGGGAGGACGGTAAATGACCTTGTAAATCACCTTGTAAATGAGGCACTGCTGTAGAATGAGAAGGCCTGGGAGGGCAGTCAGTGCTCCAATATATCCCAAAGGTGTTTAATTTGCTTGAACTCTATAGTAAGAGATCTTCCACTCCAACCCATATAAAGCAGATCTTCCAATACAGGCTGCATCATAGAACAGGTTTGGGTCTCCTAGTTCAACTGAAGAGAATATTTAATGCTACAGCATCCAAAAGACATCCTATACAAATGTGTGCTTTCAAGTTTTGCAAAGAACCACATATGGCTGCAAAAGCCAGCTGTCCAAATACTTTTGTCCACAGAATGTATATCGAGATCACAAAAACACATCAGTGCAAAACATAATGCATGGTGTCTAAGCAAAGATTCGTTATACAATGAGCTGGAACAAGGAGTGATACAGTCCTGGTCAGAGACAGAATTGGTGCCGTGACCCAGATCAGAAGTTGCATTTCAGCTGAATTCCATACTTTCTAATACCGAGAAATCTTAATATTTACATCTAAACTTTGGGCCTGCAAGCCACATAATGGCAGAATGTAGCCAGAATCTCACCTGCTTTTTTTTTTTTATTAATAGGAGGATATAAATGACTTCAATAACGTCCTACTGGTGACCTGCAACTCTAGGCTGATCTCGTTACTTCAGCTGAGGGCTAAGTCTTTCGAAAGCGAAATAACTGGAAAACAGCTCGGCTTCACGACCTTCTCATGTTTCTTATCCTTCTCATCGTCGCCTCGGACTTCGTTCTCTAACGCCGAACTGCCGAACGCACAACAATTTTTTCACCATGCTAAACTTGGGCCATTGTTCATGTTAGCCTTGCACAGCTAGCGCACTCTTTTTTTCCCACATCTTCCATTGCTAACGGGGAGGGGGGTGGGGGGAGTCTGATTCGCAGCAGGAAGCCCGGAGTAATGAGCGCCCAGACATCGACTTGCCTTCCCCTCGCTTCCCTCTAACGCTTGAGTTCTGTACTTGCCGAGCTGCCCACATGCCAACGCTCAAGCTAATCATTAGCAGATTATGTACACAGCACTGGTGATGAGCCAGCGGATTTATGCACAGATGATGGCACTTCTCCGTGTGATTAGCGGTGCGGAGATCTGACACTGCTGAAAGATGTTTGCGATGGTCCTTAGGTGGGAATTTGGGCTAATCTGTGGGGGGCTTTGTTGTTTTTTTGGGATATATTGCATACAGAATGCACATTTTTGAGTTGAATAAGGTTTTTAATAATGAACAAAGCACTATGCTAAATATCTGATATACGCAGCTACAAACACAGTAAGAATACAAGATTTGCCTATGATGGTGGTGTTGATGTATGTGTGTGAGTGTGTGTGTGTGAGTGTGTGCGATCAGCTTACGCGAGATGAGCACCCTGGGGTGTTTCCGATTGTGATTAATGTGCCTGGCTTTTCAATTATAATGTTCATTAAGGGATGTGCTGTCTGTTGGCAGCCTTTAAAATAGTAATGAAATTAATAGAACATATGCTTTTGAAATCATCAGCAGCAGTGCAAAGGGCCCCGAGGAGAAAGTGTGAATTTTTCTTTTCTTTTTAATTTTTCTTTTTCTGGAAAGAAAGAAAGAATCTGAGGGATGTCTAATTGTAGGGGTCTTATTCTTAAAATAAAAAAAATAATAATTAAAATGGCAGCTCAAGGTGTTAAGGGTGTTGGGTTACTGATCGGAAGGTTTGGGGTTGGCCCAGTATCGCCAAGCTCCCGCTTTTGGGCCCTTGAGCAAGGCCCTTAACTCTCTGTGCTCTAAGGGCGCCAGACCCTGTGCTTTGACCCCAGCTTCAAAGCATTCAAACGGAAGAAAGAATTTCACTGTGCTGTAATGTATATTCTCTTCTATTTTTTGTCTCCAACGAAATGTGAACGACTCGGACCAGAGGACTCATGAGAAGAACTACTCGTTTTTGTTTCCTGTGTGATGCGATGCATGGCGTCTCTGAGAGTCACGTGATAAAAGTAGGATCGACTCGGACCAGGCGATTTGAGAGGTAACATAGGACATCCAGTGAGAGTTACTATAAGGGCAAATGGGGATTAAATAGAGAAGAACATATGAAACTGATGGTCTGATGGTGTCCACAATCATCAGTCCATACAGTGTTAACTGTCTCTCAGGGTGTTCGAAGGTTAAAAGGGTTAAAAATCAGATGTATGATTGATAACAAGTGGCCAAAGCTGACGAAGACGTTCTGGAGAAGAAAAAAAAAAAAGTTTTGTTCAGAAAGAAACGACTCCTTGAAAGCAGGTACATGCGTTATGCTATCGGAGATTGTAGATCATCCGCATACAACTTTCAAAGCCGGTCCATAAATCAGTCACTGTGTGTCTGTGTGTGTGTGTGTGTGTGTGTGTGTGTGTGTGTGTGTGTGTGTGTGTGTGTGTGTGTGTGATTTGACACGGATGGAAGATGTGTTTGCTGGATCCAGAGCTCTGATGGAGTACCGCGCGATGAAGGGTCTAGAAAGTGACTGATAGCGCCCTCGCATCGCCGTAAATCAGACGCCGGCCTCGCGTGACCCCAGCCGTCGAACAGGACGCACGCACACAAACACGTGGACCCGCACACAAAATCACACACACACAAACACACAGTGGATAACTACAATCACTCGAGTCTATATGCACATGGACAATTCTTAATTTGTCAACTGACAGCTGGCAGAGAGATCATTAAGCACAGAGTCCTTTTCCTTTGTCCACTTTTCCTTCCTTCCTTCCTTCCTTCCTTCCTTCCTTCCTTCCTTCCTTCCTTCACACACAGAGTAGATCTGTCAATGCAACTGAAATGACTCAGGGATAATTAGCAAGATGCAGCGAAACCACACACACGTGCGTGCGCGTGCACACACACACACACACACACACACACACACACACACACACACACACACACGTGTCTATCATTACAAGCAGATTCCAAAAAAAGAATTTTTACTTCAACTAACGTCATTCAAGCGTAATGAATGTTCACATTTAGGCCACACCCCCAAAACTCCAAGCTTGCATTTAAGATCTAATACAAAGGTAGTGTAGAAAATACGGACTGTCTTGATCATAAATTTACATTTAAGGCAACGGCATTTAGCAGATCAAATTTTATCGCATTCATTCAGCTGAGCAGCAATGGGGTTAAGGGCCTCGCTCAGGGGCCCATGAGTAGCATCTTGGTGTGGCTTGTATTCGAACTCACCATATTATTGCGATAAATATATTTTAAAAACACACAACACATTATACGAGGGATGCATACACACACACACACACACACACACACACACACACACACACACACACACACACACACACACACACACAGGTCACAGACAGATGGCTAATGAGACGTATTTCCCCAAATAAAAAGAGACTGACATGGAACACCCTCCCCACACACCTACACACTGGTTCTATGAAACTGCAGTATATCCCTTAATATAGACTTTTAGATACACACACAAACACACACACACACACACACACACACACACACACACACACACACTTGATGTAACAGAACAGAGGCGGTTGATAATCAGACTAAGATGTATGTGAGGATGTTGCATCTGCAACAGCTATGAACGTTTTCTTATGTAAACATGTACATGTGCGAGTGTGTTTGTGTGTGTGTGTGTGTGTGTGTGTGTGTGTGTGTGTGTGTGTGGGAGAGAGAGCATGTGTGTTTTCCTCGCACATCTGCAAGCACAACATTAACGTGACACAACAGTGACAGATGTCCTCCTCCTCAATGACTTCCTCTCTGGAAAGATGCCAAACTACAAAAAAAAAAAGACAATCGCACACCAAGATAGACACACACACACACACACACACACACACACACACACACACACACACACACACACACACACACACACTCGCACACCCTTAGCTCTCCTGCACCACTGGGGCCAGACAGATGTCACTTTAAGTAAACAATGTTTTTAGATACAAAATGAGTTATCCATCTAGTTTTTTGTCTCTCTCACACACACACACACACACACACACACACACACACACACACACACACACACAGAGTGCAGTAGATGGGGTACTGACCAATGTGTTTTCCATTCATGTGGTAGAAGAAGGAGACGCAGTACGGCACTCTGCCAGAGCCCGAGGGACCTCGTGCAGCTGTGACGTTGTAAAGCGGAGACAGGAGACGAGCCTTGTCTCCTTTCTGACGTGGACGTGAGGTCTCGATGTACATGTAATAACCTGTTACGAAGACACACAAGACAGAAAAAGCATTCAGATTTTAGTTCATTTGCACAACAAGGAAGTGGGAGCTCAGTGGTTATGACTCTGGGTTTTCATGGCTGACCTGCACTCTGACCCCAGCTTGCTTGCTTGCTTCCTTCCTTCCTTCCTTCCTTCCTTACTTACTTCCTTACTTCCTTACTTACTTACTTACTTACTTCCTTCCTTACTTCCTTTCTTACTTCCTTACTTCCTTCCTTACTTATGTTACATTAGAATTTGGTGCTTGCTTCAAATTGTCTCTTTCTTTCTTTTGTGCTTTTTTTCTTCGTTCGCTCATTTGTTCATTATTTCATTCTTTCCTTCCTTTCTTTATTCCCTTCTTCCCTGGATAAAGGGGTCAATTAAAAAATTCCTATATAAAGGTTTGGGAACGTTGCAATCATAAAAATTTTTTGTTTTGTTTTTCAAAAATGAAAAACAATCTGACAATAAGCAGAAAAAAAAATTATAATAAAAAAATTATAATAAAATAAATAAATATATATATATATATATATATACAGTGAGGAAAATAAGTATTTGAACACGCTGCTATTTTGCAAGTTCTCCCACTTAGAAATCATGGAGGGGTCTGAAATTGTCATCGTAGGTGCATGTCCACTGTGAGAGACATAATCTAAAAAAAAATCCAGAAATCACAATATATGATTTTTAAACTATTTATTTGTATGATACATCTGCAAATAAGTATTTGAACACCTGTCTATCAGCTAGAATTCTGACCCTCAAAGACCTGTTAGTCTGCCTTTAAAATGTCCACCTCCACTACATTTATTATCCTAAATTAGATGCACCTGTTTGAGGTCGTTAGCTGCATAAAGACACCTGTCCACCCCATACAATCAGTAAGAATCCAACTACTAACATGGCCAAGACCAAAGAGCTGTCCAAAGACACTAGAGACAAAATTGTACACCTCCACAAGGCTGGAAAGGGCTACGGGGAAACTGCCAAGCAGCTTGGTGAAAAAAGGTCCACTGTTGGAGCAATCATTAGAAAATGGAAGAAGCTAAACATGACTGCCAATCTCCCTCGGACTGGGGCTCCATGCAAGATCTCACCTCGTGGGGTCTCAATGATCCTAAGGAAGGTGAGAAATCAGCCCAGAACTACACGGGAGGAGCTGGTCAATGACCTGAAAAGAGCTGGGACCACCGTTTCCAAGGTTACTGTTGGTAATACACTAAGACGTCATGGTTTGAAATCATGCATGGCACGGAAGGTTCCCCTGCTTAAACCAGCACATGTCCAGGCACGTCTTAAGTTTGCCAATGACCATTTGGATGATCCAGAGGAGTCATGGGAGAAAGTCATGTGGTCAGATGAGACCAAAATAGAACTTTTGGGTCATAATTCCACTAAACATGTTTGGAGGAAGAAGAATGATGAATACTATCCCAAGAACACCATCCCTACTGTGAAGCATGGGGGTGGTAGCATCATGCTTTGGGGGTGTTTTTCTGTACATGGGACAGGGCGACTGCACTGTATTAAGGAGAGGATGACCAGGGCCATGTATTGCGAGATTTTGGGGAACAACCTCCTTCCCTCAGTTAGAGCATTGAAGATGGGTCGAGGCTGGGTCTTCCAACATGACAATGACCCGAAGCACACAGCCAGGATAACCAAGGAGTGGCTCTGTAAGAAGCATATCAAGGTTCTGGAGTGGCCTAGCCAGTCTCCAGACCTAAACTCAATAGAGAATCTTTGGAGGGAGCTCAAACTCCGTGTTTCTCAGCGACAGGCCAGAAACCTGACTGATCTAGAGAAGATTTGTGTGGAGGAGTGGGCCAAAATCCCCCCTGCAGTGTGTGCAAACCTGGTGAAAAACTACAGGAAACGTTTGACCTCTGTATTTGCAAACAAAGGCTCCTGTACCAAATATTAACATTGACTTTCTCAGGTGTTCAAATACTTATTTGCAGCTGTATTATACAAATAAATAGTTAAAAAAATCATACATTGTGATTTCTGGATTTTTTTTTTTAGATTATGTCTCTCACAGTGGACATGCACCTACGATGACAATTTCAGACCCCTCCATGATTTCTAAGTGGGAGAACTTGCAAAATAGCAGGGTGTTCAAATACTTATTTTCCTCAATGTATATATATATATATCTGCTTTGGTTGGACATGCGTTCATCCATATCTGATGTTCTGCTTAATATAAACTCTTTCATATAGAAGCTTTTGATTACATAAACATTAGTCACTAAACAATAATTCATTTTCTTATCTTTTACAAGATACATGAAACAAACCAACATCTGTCCAAGCTGCTTCTCACGCTGCATCACTGGCGATTGCAAAATGGCCTCAGGCCGAAAAACTGCTATCTGCCCTCTTTTGCATACATCAGCTCTTCTTTATATAATGGTCCAGCGGCTGAGCATCACTGTGTTCGACGGGGGAGAACAACTACGCCATTCCGCCCACTTACAAGTTCGCTACTTATGTAGACATACTATTTCCACATGACTCGGAACGCTCGCTTTACCGTGTACACAACCTTTATTTCTGTACTAAATGCCAACACGAGTGTGTTTACCGTCTTTGGTCCCACTCCTGTCCATGTCAGGACCTGTGTTGACTGAGCGCTTGGGGTTTTGACTCAAATGATTTTGTCGGGTCCAGTCGAACACGTCACTGCGATCCTGCGAGAAGCCACAAATCCGGACATCCTCGAACCCGCACACGTGATCTGTCGGAAGAGAGAGAGGGAGAGAGAGAGATGGGTGGAGGGGTGGAGAAACACAGCGGAACAGAGGTGGTAATACATAAATGAAGGTGTATTAAAAGAATGAAAAAGTATATGATGGCCTGGGGGTGTTCAAAAAGAGTAATAAAGATGGGAATAAATATCTTGAGAGAGCTGAGATAGAAATAGAGAGAGAGAGAGAGAGAGAGAGAGAGAGAGAGAGAGAGAGAGAGAAACAGAGAGAGAGAAACAGAGAGAGAGAAAGAGAAAGAAAAAGCAGCAGGTTTCACACATTGCTGCTTGTGAAATTCTGATTTAACACGCAGCATTAAACTTGATTAGCGACGTATAAAAGCTTTTATGTCAGATACAGTGCTGAAGAAGAAATATTTCCCCTGTGGGCTACGTTCCCAAAACTTTAATACACTATCCGGTCAAAAGTATTGGGACGTTTTTTTTTTGTTTTTTGTTTTTTTTTTTTGTTGTTTTTTTTTTTTTTTTTGGGATTCCTCCTCAAAGTGTTAACTCAAATTCAAAGGAACAACTATATAAAGTGTCTCTGGACCTGGTGGCATTTAATTTCCCTTCACTTGAACAACGAGAGCCAAAGCACAAAACCTGGTCCATGAACCTTTGGGATGAATGTGAAAGCTGACTGCACCCCAGACCTCCTCATCTTCTCGCCTACACCTGTACCTGACTTTACCAACACTCTTGTAGATTAATGACCACAAATCTCCACAAAATCCAGTGGAACATCATCCCAGAAGAGTGCAGCAACTCAGGGGTCATGTGTTCAGGTTAATCCATATTGAAAATGTAAAACCAATGAAGTTTTCACTCCTTTCCAATGAAGTTGTTCATTTTTCTTTAAAAAAAAAAAATATATATTTTTTTTTTTTTACACATAATCCACAGCAATTCACATCCCCACCGTGCCTCTCCAAATTGCTCCACTTGTCCTCCAATCTGTTTAAGTCGGTTTTTTTAATTGTAGTACTTTGGCAAAGCCCTGCATAGTGGGCTGCCAGCCGAGCCATGTTGAATGTAATTAAAGCGAACTGAGAGAGAAAGAATGAGAGAGAGAAAGAGAGAGAACGAGAGGAAGGATAATTGAGAGGAAAATGAAAAGATTTTTCAAAAAGGGATGGTGTGTGTGTGTATATGTGTGTGGGGGGGGTTCAGGGGGAGTCTGTATGTAAGTCTGTCTTACCTGAAGGTCTGGGATAAGTGTAGGCTGTAAGAAATGAGAAAATAACATAATCAGCGACAACGAAGCGAAAACATTAACCTAAAGAGGAAAAAAATGGCATTAAAAAAAAAACTAAGCGAAACGAGCTATAAAACCGGAATTTGAGGGAGCCCCCAAAAATGCTTTACGTATGCTCGCTTCACGGTGTGTAGGGAAAAACAACAACAACAACAACAACAACAACAACAACACAGGACAACCCATACTCATTTCCTCGCTTCCAATTATCTCATTTATACAACTGAGCAGTTAAAGGGGATAGGCGTCTTGCTCAAGGGCAAATAAGAGGTGGTGGGATTTGAACTCACGACCTTCTGATTAAAAGTCCAACATCTTAACCGCTAAGACACCGCTTCCCTTTTAATTAATGCATCCTCCCAGTTTGTAGTGAATCAAGGGATGGGTAGGCTGATGTCATATGTCCGGTTTAAATTCTGTCAGCGTGTGATTCCGCATCTTGCTCTGAATGAATAAATAAGTATCGACACTGCAGCGAATGATTGTTAGCGTTGCAACGGAAGTTCCACCCATACATTAGTTTGTGCAATGTGTAGGATCCCGGTGGATACGATTGCGGAAATGTAGAAGGCAGTACATATACCGGCCCTCTAGTGGACATGAAGAGGAATGTTAAAAACATTTTTTTTTTAAATCGACGTAGCACCAACAGAAACTCAACTAACGCAAATGCTAAACCCAACACTGAATACAAGGAACTTCCCTTACGTGAATTGGGGCAAGTTTAAATCCTGCATCGGCTCTTTACACACTCCAAAGAAAAGTGTTTGGTTAAGAAAAGTTGATTTTATTAATATTTCCCAATCCAAACTAAATCCCGATTGCAAACATATTCCAGAATATCACTAAAAATCTTTCCTGGCTTGTAACCTCCAAGAACAAAACGAATCGTCTGTGTACAGCAAGCGAAAGCCTCCTGCGTGACCTCCTGCCAGGCACAAATTGGTGTCTTGACTTGTTTAAGAAACAGCGATACCCAGCTTGCACGAAGCCGCATATTTGGCACATCGCTCTTTATAGCATTCTACAAGGATTACCCGTACATCATTGCTTCTCCAGAGAAGTGCTCTCAAGACGTCGCTTTGAAACTATTAATCCGACAGAGATTGTGTGGGAGGCCTGTTTGCGATTTTAATTACCACCGAAACGCATAGTATCGTTTAAATTTATAAACGGGCTTCAGAGGGAGACCTGATCGCACGTACTCTCGCTTCAACACACTCTTCGGGTGGAAATTAAGATATATGCTGTTGAGCACGCCCGTTATTTATTTATTTATTTACTTTCTCCCAGGCTGTTGCTCCGCACGGCACCACTTTCGGCCCGCTAATGTTCCAAACTAACGG
The DNA here is from genome assembly GCF_946808225.1 of Silurus aristotelis. Lineage (NCBI taxonomy): Eukaryota > Metazoa > Chordata > Actinopteri > Siluriformes > Siluridae > Silurus > Silurus aristotelis. The sequence continues at coordinate 3,369,709 of NC_139577.1, read as the reverse complement.
TCTAAAGCGACATTCGGCAAAACCTTCAAGAAGCGGGTGTCTTCGAAAGATACGAGAAAATGAACGAAGTTAAAGTTAGATTGCGGTCTGCTCAATATATATACATATATTAAAATGTTTTCCAACACTGGCTGTAAGTACACAAATAGTAACACAATATTTAGACAAAGGTATACACCTGATTTTTCCAGATATTTATAGTTCTTTTGCAAACTTTTACCACAAAAACTAGAGGCACACAATTGTATAAAATGTCTCTGGATGATTTAGCATGAAATCTCCGCTTTATTTGAACAAAGACCCAAACCTGGTCCAGCATGACAATGCTCCTGTGCACAATACCAGCTCCATCAAGATACACTTTACATGGGTTGGAGTGGAAGATCTCCTGCTATTGAACTCTGACCTCAACCCTACTGGAATGAATTGAAATGCTAAAGGCCTCCTCATCTCACCTATTAGAAGAGAAGACTAAATAGGGACTGAATGTGGAATGGACAAAAACGCACAAACAAACCTTATAGTCAGCTGTCCATAACTTTTTATCTATATAGTGTATTAGAACAGGGACATTGCAGATGACATAAACTCTAGAGCTGGTGTTAAAAGAAATCAAGACATTCTGGCCAATCAGAATCAAGCTTTCATGATTTTTTGCAAACCTTAAAGTTTCGAAAGCATCGCTATAGTTGCTGCTTTTAAGCGGATGACCAAATTTCTAAAAAAGCTCTGGAAAAGTTCTGAGAATTAAAGCAAGAAGAAATGGAATAGGACTACAAGGTTTACGATTGTGAGGTGTCACGAGAACTTACGCTCTGAGTACTGGATGGTCCGGGTGACAGTGTCCCCAGTACCGAAGGCGGTGATGGGAGTGAGGCCCACCTCGTAGGACAGAGGGATGCGCAAGTCGGTCAAGACGTGTGACATCAGCACGCCTTTGACTGGCTCTTTGGTGTTGATTTGCTTGGACATCACCTTTTGCCCATTCTACACATACACACACAGAAAAAAAGGGTTTGACAGTTTATTGAATTTATATATATATTTATATACATCATGTCCATTTTTATCCAAGATTCCTCACAAAATCCTGAAAATATACCTCGTCCCACATTCAATCCCAGTTACACTGCTTTAAAAATCGAATGGAGACCTGTTTTAAAAAATGCTTCTCATTAAAAAACCGCCATCAAAACAAAGAGTGGCAACGGCTTAAAAAAACCCAGACTAAATAGACCACTTCATTAACAGCGCTGTGATTAATGCGGTATGCTTAGAGACGCTGCTGACGCCATCTTGAAAAATATATCTTGAACAGATATTTGTCAGTACTTGTACCCGTCACTGGCGTTACGGCCCAGCGGCAGCAAATAACTCCAGTGACTTAAAGTAATGGCACTACATAAAATCATCATTCAAAATTCTACATATTTTATTGGAGAAGGGTCCGGATGCCTAAACGTTGGTATTAGCATAATGTTCATTCTTACCCTTATTAGATAAACACAATTCCTGCCCAAAGCATTCGTAGCTTTCAGAAATATAGAAAAGCTCATTCTTGTGCTTAATCCGAATACAGTCTATTTTGCATATACCAATGCACATATACAGTGTCTTTTAAAACGGGTAAAATTTTGATTTCTTTTTATTTGCTAAACACTAAAGACATTCTGGTTTGAGATCAAGAGATAAATGAGAGACAACAGATCCGAATTAGCACGTTCATCTCCTAATACATCTTGATGTGCAACTTACAACAAACCAAATGCAATCATTCGTTCAACAATCGCAAAATTGAGGTTTCATCCTTTTTTTTTTTTTTTTGCTGCAAAAGAAATTTGCATTATTCTATCTTTCTGTGTAAGCGTCCGTGGCTCTTGTTTTACCTGAAGTCATTCCAAGGTGTGCTCTAGGTCATTGCTGGAAAGTAAAATTTGTATTAATCTTAAGTGCTGTAGTGCCTTCAATTTTTCATTTGACTGGTATTTTGGAGCTGTTCAATATTCCATCTGCTCTAATTCAAACTGAAGAAAAACAGTCCTGAAGCATGTGGCTGCCACCACCATGCTTCAATGTGGTGATTAGTTGTGTTTGTTCTGTGTT
>NC_139577.1:3315106-3362606 GCF_946808225.1 Silurus aristotelis | reverse complement strand
TAGTAATGTTTCTATAATGATGCTTCTAGAGCAATCATTCTACAGAAGCCAATCCATAGCAAACCATCTATAGTAACGCTTCTATAGTAACCATTCTAGAGTAACCAATATACTGTATAGTAACTCTAGTAAGCTTCTAGAGTAACCATTCGAGTGTGGCAAATCTATCGTAACTTTTCTAGAGTAATGCTTCTAAAGTAACAATTCAAAAGTAATCATTCTATAGTTCAGTAGCTCCTCCAGGGTTATCCTTCTAGAGAGACCATTCTGAAGGAACACTTCTATAGCAACCAATCTAGAGTAACAATTCTATATAAGCCATTCCACAGTGACATTTCTAGAGTAAGGCTACCACAGTAACTGTACTAGAAAAATGCTTCCACAGTAAGCACACGGTCGCCGTGGCTGCTCATCAGGGATAACGACACATAATTTACCTTAACTCTTAAATTCTGTAAAGCTGCTTTGAGACAATGTCCATTGTGAAAAGCGCAATAGAAATAAACTTGACTTGACTTAACTATTCTAGGGAAACGCTCCTATAGTAACCATTCAGAGTAATGCTTCTTCAGTAACTATTCAAGAGTAACGCTTCTTCACTAACTATTCAGGAGTAACGCTTCTTTAGTAACCATTCAGAAGTAACGCTTCTTCAGTAACCATGCAAGAGTAACGCTTCTTCACTAACTATTCAGGAGTAACGCTTCTTCAGTAACCATTCAGGAGTAACGCTTCTTCAGTAACCATGCAAGAGTAACGCTTCTTTAGTAACCATTCAAGAGTAACGCTTCTTCAGTAACCATGCAAGAGTAACGCTTCTTCAGGAACCATTCAAGAGTAACGCTTCTTCAGTAACCATTCAAGAAAAACACTCCTAAAGTAACCATTCAAGAGTAACCCTTCTATAGTAACCATAAAAAAAAATAAAAAATGCCCTTATAGTAACCATTCAAGAGTAACGATTTAATAGTAATCATTCAAGAGTAATGCTTCTAGAGTAACAATTCAAGAGTAACGCTTCTAGAGTAACAATTTAATAGTAACCATTCTATGGTAATTTTTCTACCACAAGTATATTATAACAATTCCTTAGTAACCTCTACAGTAATCATTCAACAGTAACCATTTTACAGTAACATTTCTACAGTTAAAGTTCTATAATGCTGCTATAATAACATTTCTATAGTAAGGTTTTTATAATGATATTTTTCAAGTAACGCTTCCGTAGTAACACTTCTACAAAAACACATTTACAGTAACACTTCTACATTTACACTTCTATAATACTTTTATTGTAACAATTCCAATGTAATGAATTTATAGTGACACTTCTATAATAATAGTTCTACAGGAATGCGTTTACAATAACGTTTTGCAGTAACGCTTCCATAATTATAATTCTACAGTAAAACGTCTAATACTTCTTAAATAAATATCTTATAGTAAGAATTCTATTGTAACCTTCTATCTAAAGAAAAGAGGGTGACTGGGAGGATTAATGGAATAATGACAACTCCTTAGATATATACAGTAGACAGGGAGACAAACAGACAGATAGATAGACAGACAATCAGACAGACAGAATAAGAATTAAGAGAATTAGAGTAAAAGATAAAAAAAGAAATACATGAGTATTAAACCAGAGTGGAAAAAATACAACAAAAAAAGAGAGAGAACAAGGAAGGGGGGAAACGAGTAAAAAAAAAAAAAAATGAGGTACAAAATATAACAGAATGATGTGTGCGAAAAAAAAAAAAAAACCTTGAAGGAGGGAAAAGAGAGAATGGGAAATAGAATGAAAGAAAATGAGAAAATTACATGAGCCAAAGCTAGACAGAGCAATGCGGAGTGAGAAAACGAGTGCAGGAGATCGAACGAGCAAGAACAAGACACAAAGAACAATGAGGAGGCCAAGACTGAGAGTGAGAGAGACAGGCAAGATGAGGGGAGACGTATTAAACATTCTCTGCTACTTGTCTCAACACCAGACAGCGGAATCAGTTCATTAAGGGTGTGACAATTAGCATTGGCGCTTAATCATGCGTGTGTTAGGATAAAGAAGACACTAACGAGTGCAGCAGAGAAGTGTGAGATCACTTGCAATTAAAGCTAGAGGCATATTTTATGACCTGAGACTAGTAAAAGAGAAATAATATGCATAAGGATATATATATATATATATATTTAGACTAATGTTTTGAGGCTACTGGTGCTAACTGGTGCTGTTCTGACCACGTGTGTTACCGCGCCTGCGATTTCATCATAAACAGCAAGTTAGAACAAAATAAACATGAAATTCTGCATAAACTGGGAAAAACTCCCACAGAGACGTTTGACATGACAAACATCATTTAGGAGATTTGAGCTGCACGCACACTTCAACATCGGAATAACATCACCGAAAGACGACGAGAGATCAGGAAGACCTTCGACTGGCACAACCCCTGAAACAACCTCGAAACCATTTGCCAACTTGGATCCCAATACTTTCGTCGTTATTGTGTTTAGAATGATACTGAATTACAGCATGAGTTTACCAAGGCAGTGAAGCATTTCGGTTACAGGAACCTTAATGTAATGAACAAACTGTAGTTTTGAGAACTCCATTTCTGATCTGAAAAACGATCCAAAGCAACTGAGAAAAACTGTGACAGACAGACAGACAGACAGACAGACAGACAGACAGACAGACAGACAGACAGACAGACAGACAGACAGACAGACAGACAGACAGACAGACAGATAGATAGATAGATAGATAGATAGATAGATAGAAAAAAAGAAAGAAAAGGTTTTCCAGCAAATGCACAGTTGAACAGCGATCCATTTAAAGTATCCGACTTCATTAACTTCTTGAACCTTAACTCATGCATTAGGGTTTGTTCCCCAACTCGAGAATTGTGGTGACAGCTCATGACATTTCCGGAGTGTCGTAAATTCGAAACTCTTTAACACTCAACCACCACCGGCTCCTTAATGCAGCTGACAAAAGGTCCGGAAATAAATCTAATGAATGCCTCTGAAGCAGGAGAAGGCTTTCAGACACAACTGCTCAAATGCCAAGAACGTAAGCAAAACCACAGTGCCATATGACACTACAGACAGGAAAGTTTTACTGTCGCAAATGTGGAAGCAAATTTGCACGGAAGTAATCAAACATCTCACATTCAGATATAAGGCATTGTGGAAACAAGTGTTTTGGACATTTGAAAGAAAATGTACCACGTCACCTTCAGCAAAGGTTAAACAAACCTCAGCACGGACTTGAACATAATTATAATGATCATTATAAAGATCGATGTTTAACATGTCATGTAAATAAGTTGGATCAAGAATATCTCAAAATAATCCCAAAACTAGAATGAAAGTGGTTCTTGCTGGCTTCAAATGAGCAAATCTTTTGACAGTCAACCTGCAAAGTCGCGTTTACGTCTTTCCGTTCCAAAAAATGAACAGATTACCCAAATGAGATACACAAGATTCCCATTTCGACCCGACATGAACCTCATCATCGCGATAAATTCCCTTCTGACAAAAGCTTTTGACTAGAGGTGGATTTTAAAGAGTGTAAGATTAGCTATTCATGGCACTAAAGACAAGTGGCTAATCTTTTCTTCTCTTGTTTAAAACCCAGCCACCTGCTGTAATCCATCAACTTCTACCTGAATTTCACTACGGGGCACATCCTTATGAATAGATTATTAAAATGTTGGAACAAAAATCCAAATGACAAAAAAAAAAAAAAAAAAAAGAAACCACACAAATTGTGCGATTGCTTAAGCTGCGAGTTTGTGTACATTTTTTTTTCTTTCTATACAGGACAGAAAACAGGGAAAAAAACGAGAAGAATCTGGCAAGAAAATCCTGTCGTCTGCATTACCGCAGTGTCTGCTGGCAGATATGGATTGGGAGAGACCCAAAAAAATATATAAAAAAAAAAAAATGTGTGTTGGTCTGAATTTGCACAATGCTGAAAATGTCAGTAGCTTCATTAGTTAGCACTTTATTACCATATCCCATCTGCTACAATGGGGTCGGGATGGACCTTAATGAGGGCAGCGTGAAGTAACAAAACATTGGCAAGCTGCTAATAAATACACTTAACACACAGGCTACATTTGGATAAACTCCAGTAGAAGGAATTGTTGGCGTTTTAAGAGCCGGCTTACGCTGCCTTAAAAAAAAAAAGAGCTGATTAGTTTGTAAATTATTAGTTTTATAGTAAAGGATTAAAACAGACATTTGCATGCATCACATTACAACTAACTATAAACGGACAAACAATCTGCCATGACATATTGCGATTCTACAAATGTCTCTTCTGGAAACTTCTATCCCATAATTTGCGTATGAGCTATATATTTAAATATACACACACACACACTATATTGCCAAAAGTATTGGGACACCCGACCTTTCCTGCTACATGTGGTTCTTTTCCAAACTGTTAACACAAAACTGGAGGCACTCAATTGTTCAGGACGTCTTCAGATGCGCTATGATAACATTTGAACTTGGAAACCCAAAACTGATCCAGCATGGCGATGCCCCTGTTGACATGCTTTGGAGAGGAAGATCTTGCTGCTATAGAGCGCTGATCTCATCCCTACTGAACTCCTTTGGAATGAATGTGAACGCTGACTGCACCCCAGGTCTCCTCATCTACATCAGTACCTGCCTTTCGTAACACCCTAGTGGCAATAAACAAAAATATTCATAAGCACACTCCAAAAATATAGTGGAACATCTTCCCAGAAGAGTGGAGGGAATAAGAAGAGCAAATTGGGACTAAATGTGGAATGCAGTGCTCAAAAATCACATACCGAACTTATGACCAGGTGACCCAATGAATCGATTATCAAAATAATGAGTTGCAGCGCTAATACACACACAAGCAAATATTCAGGGTATCTGTTTTGGAGCCGCTACCAAAACTAGTGCCAATGCCCCCTTAACTGTGACAACAATATTTCATCTGATAATCTGTTATTAAACTATAAAGCCTATGCACTGAGATTGCAAACCAATATCATTACATCACCCATATCGAGGTTAAAAAATAAGCTAATTAAAAACATTGCATGCCAAAAAAATGATATATACCTGTGAGATATTAGCCAAGAACAGGGATTTTCCTGCATAATTAGCATCCAACTGAAGGTTGTGTTTTTGTTTAAAGACAGGTAGAGTGTGTGCCAGGCAGACAAAACATGAAGAAGGTGACAAAAAGTGTCTCCTAGGCAAAACGAAAGGGAAAATAAGATGATGTAGGAAGCGATAGATTTGGAGAGCAGAAGGATGAGTGCCAGACAGAAAGAAAGAGCATCAGAAAAAAAAAAGAAAGAACACAGGAAGACGAGAAAGGCCGAATAAAGAAATATAGGGCAGTAGGGAAGAGGAAGAGTGTGACACGGAAAAAAGAAGGTGAGTGATGGATCTTAGTGATGAACGCGAGAAAGGGTCGGGAAAATCAAACTGAGCGCAGAGCTTTAAGTGTGTGTGTGTGTGTGTGTGTGTGTGTGTGTGTGTGTGTGTGTGTGTGTGTGTGTGTGTGTGTGTGTGTGTGTGTGTGTGTGTGTGTGTGTGTGTGACTTTTGAGGAGTGTTTTTGGAGATTGTTGTTAATGCAGCACAAGCTCTGATCGATCTGTTCTCTGCTCGGCCTCGTGCTATTCCCCCGACTCCTATTATAAACAAACATTTGTTCAGCCTATTTATTCACTTGCAGCCACACTCAATAGCCAGATAGGAATGGAGGAGGAAAAGAAAGAGAAGTGTTCGTCTGGACTTTCTTTTCCAATAGGTCATGTGGCCACCGGAAAAAAAAATAACTCAAGGGTTGTTTCGAAAAACTTTCAAGTGATTTCAGAAGCTATTTTCAGAAATGTGTTTTAATAATATAGATGGTTTATAGTGTATGTTGGATATCTGTATTGGTTTGTGTGTGTGTGTGTGTGTGTGTGTGTGTGTGTGTGTGTGTGTGTGTGTGTGTGTGTGTGTGTGTGATAATTCTTTCGGACACCTTTTTCAGAGACACATTCATATAAACACATTATCCAGAACAAATACCGTAATTTCCGGACTATAAAGCGCACCCATATATAAGCCGCACCCACTGAATTTGACAGAGACTTTTATTTTGAACATAAATAAGCCGCACCTGTCTATAAGCCGCAGTCTACACTGAAACTAATAAACTTTACACAGGCTTTAACGAAAGACAATGTCTGTTACACAGTGTAACGGGTGAAATATGTTGCGCTTCCTTTAGGAGCATAGCGGTATTTTGGGAATAGCCTGCCGCCGCATTTTTTTCCGGTATTACTGCGTGTGTGCAAGACCGAGGATTATGTCCTTATTATTTTCTGATGCTCATTTCTAAGTTTCTTTGACAAACCCGTAACACTGTTGCCAAGAAAAATAAAAAAGCACGAGTTTTGGAAACCTGTCTGTGCTTATATGATTTCTGTTGCAACTGGAGTTAGCGAGCTCTCCCTTCACCCAGACTCAACGCGTTACAACGGCTTGTATCTAAACAGTAGCTGACCAAGAAAGTCATTGTTCACTGTCTTCCTCCTTCCTTTCACAACTATTTCTCTCGGGAGTTTATCTTTTGTCAACGTCATGTGTTTAAAAATCACCACCGATGGAAGTTTTTTCTCCCGATGCCGTGCAGCTCAGAACACAGGTGAAGTGCGTTTTTTCGTTTTCGTTCAGAAATTTCATTAGTCTAATGTTATGGGGCTCAGTTTTTTGGCTTGAAGTTTGTGAAACCGGGAAAAAGCCAGGAAAAATCCATAAATTAGCCGCTTCGTTGTTTAAGCCGCGGGGTTCAAAACGTGGGAAAAAAGTAGCGGCTTATTGTCCGAAAAATACGGTACATAATGGGCTCAGTAGACAAAAAATGTCATCCATTCATTCATTCATTCATTTATTCATTCATTCATTCATTCATTCATTTATTTATTCATTCGTTTATTTATTCATTAATTTATTCATCCTTAGTAAGTGTCTGTCAGTGTTTGCAGTGAATTCATTTAAAAGTACTAGAAACTTTTGCTTGTGTGTGAGATGCAATATGTTACCTGTAGTACGCTAAATCCATATCCGATGACTTTGTCCGTCGTGTTCGGTTCCTTCTGCGTCCACTGCAGGTTATAGGAGTAGTTGTTGCCCTTCAGGATGCGGATGGGGTTTGGCGTGTCAAAGTAAAATTCCGCCACGTATGGTCGAGCTGCGGTGGGTTAAAGAAGGTAAAAACAGAAACATTACTTGCACTGATGAATGGAGATCCAATGATCCAATTCTGTCACAGAATACCAGTCTTACTCTTAAATATACAGCAGGACCTGTGTGTCCCCAGACTCTAGTTTGAGTTACTGTCCAGATATCAGACATTTCTAAGTAAAATATGATTGACTTATTGTTATATGGAAAGTGCATTCTAGAAGTTTTAGAAGAAGTAGATGTGTAAGAAGGTACCACCAAAACATGGAGGTAAAGTTGAATTTTTTTTTGACACTGCATCAAACTGACATGACATGAGACCATATTTCTTCTAACTAACAAATCTAAATGACCCATAACTGAGAGGATTTTTTTTTTTATCATTATACTGACTGTAGAAAAAAGACACAAATGGGCTCCAGACAGACATTTATGACATAATTATTAGCTTGTAAGTGAACTCACTGCATCAGGATACACTTTATTAGATACATTCATGCAACACTCCAATCAGGAGCTCTTTTCAACTTAAAAAAGAACAGGTAGGGGTGGTTCAGTGGTGGGTCAGTGTTGGTTCTAGTGGTGGTTCTAGTGGATAAGGTTTTGGGTTACTGATCATAAGTTCAGTGATTTAAGCCCCAGCACCGCCAAGCTGCCAATCTTGAGCAAGGCACTTAACTCTATATGCTCTGGGGGCACCATACCATGGAGTATGATACCATGGATACCATGGGTACCATGACCCCAACTTCCTGACAAGCTGGGACCAGGAAAGAGTTAACTCAATGGTTAAGGTTTTGAGTTACTGATCGGAACGGGGTTGAAGCCCCAGTATAGCCAAGCTGCAACTCTTGGTCCCTTGAATTAGTCACGTAACTCCTTCTGCTATAGGGGTGCTGTAGCATGAAATATGATACCATGGTACCATGACCCCATCTTCCTAACAAGTTTGAATATGCAAAAACCAGGGAAGTGGTATCTTAGTGGTAAAGGCTCTGGGTTATTGATCAGAAAGTTGTGGGTTTAAGCCCAAACAATGGTTTAATTGGGGTTTCACGGCACTTAATCAAGAATAAAAAAATCTACAGCGTGGAACGTGACAGTATTAAATACATAGCTATATTCAATATACAGAGTCGTTACACTCGATCAGGTTTAATTATACTCGGGAATCATAACTTTTGTAAATAGATTCGTGTTTTCTAAGAAAGAACCTCAATATCCTCATCTATCCCACACCACCTTTCAGGAATACCATGGCGATATGCGATCGCCACTTGAATTAACGCTGCGGCAAAGACTATCACGTCCGATTTCCAAATTAAATGAGTGAATGCAGACAAAGCAAATGTTACAATATGGGTCACGTCCCAATTATACCGAATGCAGGAACACTCCAAGAGGTCCAATTAAACTAGCTCATACATACACCCACACACAATCATATAGACACAGTGTTCAGGGTCTTTGAAGATGTCCTCTTTTCTGTAAAAAAAATAAATCTTGAGCTCATTTCACCAGCCGGTGTATGTGAACACGGATGGGTCAGTGAGCAATTTATTCCTAAGACGTCAGCTGTAACAGAACGTGTCTTTAACGGACAAGACAATGTGGCTTGTAGCACTGGATCTGGTTCGCAGATGGGATGGGGAATGGATTGATACAGCTTGTAATCTTTTAAAAAGAAAAAAAAAAATATGGCAGAGAATAGCTGTAGCTCTGAGTGCTGCTTAGAAGAAAGCGAGATGATAGCAATAGTGCGCTTTGAGCTCTCCATGCTGAGAAAGATGTCTCACTGAGTTGGAGATAAGCTTCACACTTCAGAAGAGAAAAATCCTACAAGTGGCTAAAGGTCATTTAGCACACTCCGCTAAGATCGCGCAGGTGCTCACTACTGTTTGGGTCCATTAGGAGTTTCCTTTGGAAAACCACAAAATAGAGAGTTTTTTTCAACAAAAAGCCAAAAAAAATAAGAACCAAACGTTCCTGTAGAAATGCCACATGCTTTGTCCTCACTCACTCACTCACAGACAGGGAGTGGTAGCATAGTGGATGAGATTTTACCATGACCACCACTGCTACGTCCTTGAGTTTTAATACATTTTGTTCTTCCATATATAGATTAGGTCTATATATAGAACCATTATCCTTCGCTGCAACTGGAATTCAATCTTGAAATGGACTTCAAAGACGTAATACACATTCAAAAGGATAGAAGTTTACTTCAGGAAAGAAGCCTTAGGGACACCTGATCTTAAAAAAACACCCAATTCCACATTTGCTGTTATAATAAACACTTTTCTGAAAAGATGTGGAGATTTTTGTGGAAATTTGTGCTCATACAGCTCATATAGTTGAGAAGACCTGGGGTGCAGTCAGCGCTCACATTCATCCTAAAGATGTTCAATAGTGTTTAAGCTCAATAACAGACCACTCAAGAACTTCCACTTAAACCATATGTTCATGGAGTTGACTTTGTGTACAGGGGCATTGTCATGCTGGAACAGGTTTGGGTCTCCTAGCTCAAGTGAAGGAAAATTCAATGCTAAATGACATCCTGTATTAATTGTGTGCCTCCAACTTTGGGATAACAGTTTGAGGTAGAAGAACATACGGCTGGAGAAGTCAGGTGTCCCTATACTTTTTTCATATAGTGTTTTTTTCAGATAAGAATGTGTAGACATACTGTTTACACTGCTAAAATCTGTGTTTGCTATATAATAAATCCCGTACCTGAGACGACATAGGTGCACGTGGACGTGCCGACCCCGTTGTTGACTTTACACTCGTACGTGCCATTGTTGGTGGGATCAAGGATGAAGCGGAGCTGAGGAACGTCTTGAGGGTCCACGGCAGGCGTCCGGATCGGAATCGTGTTTCGATACCAACGTGCACTGGCTACGCGGTTTGGATTGGATTTGAGAACCATGCAACGCAGAATGACCGTCTTGTAGTTGGGGGAGCGAACCTCTTGTAAGACTGGGTCCACCACAGGAGGGTCTGAGGAGAAGATAAAAACGTGTTGATTATTGATCGATAAGCAGCAGCTCGGATGGTGGTTCCGCTCATTCTAATACCATATCGCATCAGTGGAAATTTATTACGGTGGCAAAACAACTCCAATGAATGAAAAACCAATGAATATATTCTAAAAAACAAATGAACAAACCCCCGAAAAACTTAACAAATCGGAAAAAGCAATGAACAAATCCAAAAACAAACAAACAAATTCAAAAAACAAATAAACAATTCAGAAAACTCATTAACGAATCCAAAAATTCTTGGATTCTTGGAAAATCGACCGAAAATAGTATTCACACAGTAGTTATATAAATATAATTAATATAAATAAATGATAAAATTAATACTTAATGCTCTGTCATTCCAGATATACAAAAAGTAGGAAATTGTGCATATTCTAACTTTGTTTCTTGTACAGTTCTGTGTTAACTTTAACCCAATTTTGCCAACTCGAAATATTTGTATGCTTTTACACACATGTGCCGACTTTCTACTGCTGCAGCCTGTTGGGTTTCGTGTATATCTTGATTGACAGATGTCTCGTCCAATGAGCAGAAAGTATCTGTTGTGTTTTCGGGTTTTGATAATGTGTGTTATGTGGTTACATTTCCAGTAAACAGGTGTTTATTTAGACTTTCAGAAGGAGTCTCCAGTTCGGGTAACTTCATAACTAAAATTAATACGTTTTCAACCACAGAAAAGTCGTCATGATGAAGCTTTCTGCAGATTCTCGTTAACATGACGAGCTACAGAAAAAAGTGTGTGTGTGTGTGTGTGTGTGTGTGTGTGTGTGTGTGTGTGTATTAGGGGTGCAACAAACGATTATTCTGATAATTGATTTATTAGACGATTATTATTATTATCGAATAATAGATTTATAAGATAATAATCCATTTGTAAAAGTAGATGCTTTGGTTATTATAAATATAAAGACCCCAATTTAAGGTATTTATTTTTAAGGTACCTCCATGACCACACATTAATATAAAATAATTCTATACTTTGGACAACTTGGGACAGAAACTTTTTACAACTAATTTCATATATCTCATATCTCATATATATATATATATATATATATATATATATATATATATATATATATATATATATATATATATATATATATATAAAGTAAGCACAAATTTGGCCTGATGGTGGCGCTACAGTGTTGCCAGCCCCAAATTGGGTCAAAAATCAGTCTGACAAAAGGTAAAAGAACAATAGGGTGCCTAGTACCTTAGTAACCTCAGTGACTGGCCCCCTATCGAGAACATAAATTTAGAATCAGTGTTTCTAAATGCGTTCTAAATATTCATGAACTTTGGAACGTAATCGGCAAGCGGAGTGGATCGTCAGTCAGTATTCATGTTTCTGAAACACGACACAAACGCTCCTCAACGCCGGAGTGTGTAAACAGAGAAAAGGTCAAAGGGTTTTTAAAAAAAAAGGAAATGAAACGAAGGAAGGTAAGAGAGATTTTTCTGTGTGAAAAAGGCGATTGGTGTAAAGCATTGGAGTAATTGTACTTTGTTACTGTACTTAAGAAAAGTTTTGGCTACTTGCTAGTTTTACTGAGTAACAACTATATACTCAACTACATTTATAATTCAATATACTGTATGTGCTTGTACTCCACTATACTTTAATTAACAATAAACTTTACCAATTATATTCAGCAGTCAATCAGTCGGCTCTGAATATCTGGTTTCACTTGATTGAAAATGATTTACATATTTTATTTTCTCATTGAATACTAATGTTTTTGTAATTGTGATTTTTTTTGTTATTGTAATTGCATTTGTAAATGGAAGATCTCTGTTTAAAAGATTGCTTTACTACTTTGCATGTTGAAGAGGCTGTTGTGTTGATGGTTAACGCAGTGTTGAGGTGAACAATTTGATTTGTATTTTAGGAAATAAAACCTCACAAATGAACCGTTTTGGGATTTTCACTAACACGTGTCTTGGTGTCGAGGACGAGCGCATCTTTGAGTCTACGTTCAATACGAGTCAAATACTCAAAAACCGTTCAAATGGGATCCTTGTTATAAGACCGGTGTTGACTTTGAACTTCTAATGGAGTAAGTTTAGCAGTAAGGGATCTCGTCTTTTACTTAAGTAGGATTTTTAGGTATTTTTTACACCAGTGGAAAAAGGGAGAAAGGAGATAAGTGAACGGAAATTAGAGGTCACGGTAATGACAACATTTTCGACAAAGTCTTTTTCCGCGAATTGTTCGCTCTAGGCGAAATAAAGCAAACAAAAGGAAAAACACTGAGGCGAGAGCATGACACGCATAATTGCAGTGGATAAGTGGAAGCCTAGACTGAATAAATCCGACGTTCAGATGATTGAGAAGTGAAGCGCAGGCGAATAAGCTTCATTTGAATGAAATTGAATTCCGGCTATACAGAGTACAATATTATTCACTGTCGTTTCAATATTTCAGGAAAAAAAAAAAAAGAGCTCGCAGCAAAACAAACCCGGAATAGATCCGTAGGGACGGAGTGGTCGGCGTAAATGAAATGTACAGTATGCTGAAATACAAAATACTGAAAAACTATAGTAATGAAGATCTCCTTATAATCGGGCCACATCTGCGTAATATATGAATCCGCCTGATCAAAACCGGACGAATCCCTCGCATCTCGGTATTATGCGTAAGCGCGCCTCCCACCTCCGGCGAAGCTTGTTTACGGCGCTCTAGTCTGGCTCAGACACTGTGCGAGTCTTCCAAATTTATCCCAAACCCTTCTGTCTGTGCTCATCCTCGTGCATAATACTCGAAGGGGATCAGTTCCGCGAGACCAACTCCAAATACATAACCCGCATTATTACAGGCGGAGTGCATCGCTTTGGGCTAATGGCAAGCTAGCAAGGGGGGGACGCCCCGGAGAGCGAGGAATGATACCCAGTTATCCTGGGTGCTAATGAACTCGGAGCCTGTTTAGTTTGGGCTCTTAGGACACACACTTCGAGCGGGCGTCATAATGGCACGTTATCGAGAGCGCAAATGCATTAACGCATGAGCCGCTTTTAAAAAGGCTGCATTTAAATACGATGATAATAGACATCCGGCGAGGAGTGCTTTAATGGAATATGTGTTTGCGTGGCACGGTGTGTGTGTGTCTGTGTGTGAGTGTGTTTGGCTGTTGGACATGTCCCAAAGGAACCCGTTTAAAGCGCCGTGTTAAAGCCCAGATTAACAGCACTTTAGAACAAGCTTCATCAAACCGGATCTAATCACAGCATTTATTGTGATTCTTTATTGCTGTGGGGGTTTTTTTTTCCCCACATCTTGCAATCATTTTATGTTACAGGTCAGCGTAAACCAGGGTAAGGAATTTAAGCATAAATATGCACAGAAAACCCAGGAGCTTTTAATGAGGTTGATATAGAGATGATGTATGTGAGAGGTGCAGCTGTGGCTACAGTGAAAGGAGACGTGTTGAACTGTGTTCATTGGGCTTCTTGTTTTTCTGTATGAGGTTCCTGCATGGCCCACTACTGAATTTTCGGGAGCAAATATTTCCCCATGGTGATTAAAGGAAGGAATAATATCTGCATTAGAATGAAAGGTTCTGAGTACTCACACTCCACATTGAGTTGCACGTGTCCCAGTCTGCGTTTGATGTTAAGGCCGTTGTAGGGAGCCGTTTGGCATCGGTACGTCCCTGCCATATCCCGCGTGACGTTCGTGAGACGAAGGCGTCCGTCTCGGGTTTCCGTCATCCATTCACCCGATGGCATGGGCATGTCTTTGTTGGCCCGGGACCAGAGGACTGGGGGGCGAGGTTTACCCTCAACCAGGCACACCATCTCGGCGTTCCCACCTTCGCTTACGTTGACCACACTTCCACCCACAGGTACGGTCAAGACTGGAGGAATTACTAACAACAAAAAAAAGGATAAATAAGAAGAGCTGGACTCTGAATTACTATATGAATGGCAGGTCATTCCCAGGATAAAGACAATTACTGACTAAAGTCACTTTTTATACCTTTTTGCCGAGGAGGTCTACAAAGTAAAATCCGAAGCTTACACTTAGCTTGAATTTTAGCCCCATCCAGCATCACTTCTATTGTAAAACTCTTCAAAAAATATGCTTTAAAATTGTGGGAATCATTTTTTCACACAGCAGCACCACAATTTAACCCGAACCCCAATGGTGTTCATTTTGTTTAACAACACAAAATGGTAATTTCAAAGCCATTACCAATGTCATATTCTATCATGTGCTGCATCGGGTGCTATTTTAAAGTCTAAAAACTGCAACTAAGAGTTTGAAAACACCCAATTTCAAAATGTCTCTTGCATTTACATCATTTGACATTAAGCAGCAAAGGAAAAAAATCTCCAATCAGCTCACTTAGTCTGCATTTTCAATCCCGCAATATGTGCAAGTGTTTGGGGCTTGTGAAATTGAATCACTATGTTGAAAAACTTGTCTTAAACCATTCTATTTAATAAAAATTTCAAAAAATACAGATTATTTTATTCATCTTTAATGTGAATCAACTTAAAATACCTGATCGACCCTCTAGTGAATATGATAAAGTTTTCAAATGTAAATACTGATACTACACTTTTTTATATGCAAACACAGCATTCAATTTTATATTCCCTTCAACCAGAAGACCCAAAACCTGTTCCAGCATGATGGTGCCCCTATGCACAAAGCCAGCTCCATAAAGATACGCTGTACATGGGTTGAAGTGGAAGATCTTCCGCTGTAGTGCTCCAGAATACCTTGGGGATGAATGTGAATGCTGACTGCATCCCAGGCCTCCTCACCTCACCTCACCTCACCTACATCAGTACCTGACCTTAGTAACATAATCTATAAAATCTAGAGGAACATCTGCCCAGAAGAGTGGAGGCTATTCTAAGAGCAAACAGGGGCTCAATGTGGAACAGAGTGCTCAAGAAGCACGTATCAATCTTATGGTCAGGTGTCCACAAACCTATTGCTATAGAATTATTTTGACAATAATGGTGCTCTATATATATATATATATATATATATATATATATATATATATAAAATTGATAATTTTTTTTCTTATCTATGCACCTGTGCATAAATCATCTTCACAGGTACATGCTTATTTATAGACACCCATTGAATATATTATGTATGCGGTGTGTTTCTTGCTTTCGCGTCTCTTTCTCCGAAGGCAGCTCTGTGAATGTTAAGCGTTCGATTTCCTTTACTAATTAAACCGTGTGCAAACGCCAACCACGTCCTCCTCAGCGAATACGAACAACGAATAAGTAAATTAATGACACGTTTTCCTATTTCTTCCACACAAAACCAATAAAGTTCTCACACATCTATTTGCTGATTTTTAATAGGAAACTAAATGAATGAAAACCAAGCAACCAGCAGCTGAAGGTACGTGAGGGGGCCGTACTGTATAGTGAAATCAAGATTGAGCATAATGAAGGCCAATCTGAGGGGAAAAGAGAGAAATAAAGAACGATCTTAGGGTGAAAAAACGCGATTGACGCGCCGCTCTTTAGCGCAAACCTGCGGATCTGCGTCGCAAATTACTCCTAGGATTGAGAACTCAGACGTTGCTGTGGTCTGAAATGTTTTTTTTTCTCATATGTGGCCGGAATTGAGCTGAGAGACATTTACTGTGAGAGTGTGTGAAAAGAGAGAGAGAGAGAGAGAGAGAGAGAGAGAGAGAGAGAGAGAGAGAAAGAGAGAGAGAGAGAGAAAGAGAGAGAGAGAGAGAGAGAGAGAGAGAGAGAGAGAGAGAGAGAGAGAGAGAGAGAGAGAGAGAGAGAGAGATTGATCATGGTGGGAAGTAGAGACAAAAAAAAGCCATTGTAACACCCACAGAAGGTCAAAAGTTTTGAAAGGAGTAAGAACAAAGAAAGTGAGCCAAAGGTCTTTCCTAAGAAGAGAGAACAAGAGATTACAGAGGCTGCACAGGGAATCCCAGTATGTACAAGTGTTTCCCAGGGAAAGACCAATTTGTGACTAAAAAAAGGGGTTATTTTTTCTTTTTGTCGTCGTGAGGGGGGAAAAATTGGGAATTGTGTACGAAGTACAAATACTTTTTTGTTCATGAGTTGAAGTAGAGATACACAAGATAAAATTTTACTTCAGTAAATTGACTCCCTTCCAATGTTTACTTGAATTAAAGTACAAAATACTATGATGTATTACAGCTATAAATGTTTCTATTATTAGTTTTGTTACAAGACTCTCTCCTAATCAACTCAGTTTATGTGAAAAGACCCTGTTGTGACTCTCACCACACCGATCTATTAATAGAATGATATTACTGACTGAAACACTGATTGATTTCTATTACGATTATCATAAACCCAAACCCTTTTCATCTACTTCACAAAATTACACAAATGAGGTCACGGGTGTTGGGAGTCGTGGAGAGTTCGAGTCAGGAGTTTCTTCCGAGTTCGAGTCAGGAGTTTCTTCCATCATTTCTTCCTCTTTTGGAATGTTCTGCTGAACTGTATGTCGGTGATCAGTAGATACACCAAGCGCCAATCAAAACAAGTTGATGACCCTGATTGGTGGATTGCTGCGTGATTGACCAGTTATGTTTTCATACTCATAAAAAAAAAAAAAAAAGGAATGACCGATTCTGCAAAACGTAGTTGAGTAAAAAGTACGAGATTTGACTTTAAAATGTAGTGCTTAAATAAAGTGCAGATACTTAAAAAAGCGGCTTAAGTACTGTAACGAATTACATTACCTTCCTTACTGTCCACCACTGGCTATGATCAATTTACATAAAGGAAGAAATTCTTCCTTGACCAGTGTTTAATCTACAGTATGGGGAAAAACATCGATAGCAATAATAGATCACTTTGTTTGTCAATTTAATGGTAACCCTCTGACCTGTAAACACTAAAAGAGGAACAGATGGTAAACGTTTCTAACTGTGTGAGGAAAACTGAGGGATGAAGATGGACAGGTCGAGGTAGATATATGGTGAAAATTGAATGGTTTATGTCGATTAGTTCATCAACATTCTATTCTTTGGTCTAATTAAAAAGGAATATGCAAAAAAAGTGTCCCCAATGAATTCCTCATGTGATGGAATTTCAGGTTGAGGTACAGAAAATGCAACTTCGTTAAAGCTTATTTCTTAAAAAAAAAAAATGGATTTCCACGCCAACATGGGGGTCTATAAAGTAAAATCCGAAGTTTACTTGTATTTTATTTCAGCGCCATCTATGGCCTTATTCTGAGTGGCATCCAAGATGCAGTGGTCATTTGATTTATGATTTCGGTTACCAGGAGGGTTTTTGGCAATGCTACGTGAGGTTTAAGTGGCAACAACAACTCATGAGCTGTCATAGCTTGATGGCGACAAAAATCCGAAACTCGTATACATACAGGTAATCCATTTCCAGTGACATTTATAATCAAGAATGAATCAGCGTAATTTTTTGACACGATTGAAACTGAATAAACAAAAACATTTCTGTCAAGACGCCTCGCTGGCGTGAGAGGCTTTTTCAATCTGGAAAGTGTGTTAAAAATGGGATGGAGGCAAAACTGTGCTCTGGAAAAAAAAAATAGTTTGACCAATCCTTCCTGTCTGCCCACTCCTGTGGAAAAGTAAAGACCACTTCATACATGACTGATCCCTTACAGCATGAGAGTAAAGATAGCTTCATACTGGAGCTCCCACTCCTGCGCTAAAGCAGAGACTGCTAGATACCATACGATCTGTAGATACAATCTACAATATGAAGTAGACCAGACCTCTGGACTATATATAGGATGCGTCTGAAAAGCGACCTTCTACTCGTAATGCTGCAGGACATCGTTATCCCTATACGAGGATATTATTGCAGGAGACTTCGCAAAAAAATAATGCCATTGTGATCCATCAGAAGTAAACTCAAAACCCATGGTGGCCATGATGTTTAACCTTTCAGGGTCCCACTTTTGGGAACTCGCAGCTGAGAAGGTCCTACCTAAATTGAATTGGTAACAGTTCCTGACATCTGTGTGCTACATGCACAATTTATGTATCTTAGGAAAGAAGACACTTTGAGCTTTACTTTCATTATTTGGAGTTAATAATGCTTAAAAAGATACTAAGTTATAGATGCTGTAGTGATTTGAAACTTTTTTTTTTTTTAGTACATATACAATTTCATGCAATGATAAAAGAAAATGGCACACAAGGACACACAGAATACGTGCTCACCACTGCTTTGTGTGATATTGACGTCGACTCGGAGCTCGGGAACATTACTGCCGGGGAAGTTGGCCACGCAGCTGTAGGTGGCTTGATCTCGGAACTTCATGTCTACGATCTCCAGGCTGCTGGTGCCAGGGGGCATGTCGGGGTCACTGCGCAGCACAATGAGGCTGTCTGATGGAGACACGGGGGCGGCGTTTTTGTACCACGTGTAGTTGACTTTATCCTGGGGCTGGGCATCGACGTGGCATGACAGCTTGAGGTCACGGCCCATCTGGATGCTCTCACCGTCCTTGTTCGAATCGGGCGTGATCTGGAACGTCAGGTTCTTCATTGCTGAGAGGAAAGATAAAGAACAAAAGAAAAGAAAAGAAGAAATGGACATGTGAAAGATTCAGATACAACTGCATTGATGGCAAATTACCAAAGTATACCAGTGTTTTAGTCTAATAATGTCTAGATCAGAGATCATCAATAAGCAAATCTCAAGGCCTGAGACCTTAGATCAGACTTCCAAACAAAAACTGCCTTTGGAGCTGATCCTTTGGGGCAGCTTATCCAATCACATATATTCCTGAACTAATAAGATCTCACCAGTTCAGAAGTTCATACAAATTACCATAAATAGGTAACTAGTGGTTATTAAATTAAATATATAACTCATATAATTATTTAGTCATGTAAGTTGTCCAATTTTATGTAACCTGACCTAAAACTACTTTGGCTAAATACCCTTAAATACCCTTTTGGATAAATACCACATGATGTAAAGTCTAGCAAACACATAAAAAAAAATAAAACACTAATCAATGCCGGGGGGATTGGAAATGCCGTTGCTGGCAAATGATTCAACGTCATTCAACTTTCTTTTTGATAATATTCGTCCAGGTTGGTGATGATGATGGTTGCCCAATTTGATGATAATCAGTGATCATTTGTAAGAGAAGAAACAAAAAAATATCCAAGATGAAGAAAAATGTAATTGGAAATTTTGGATTAAATCAGGCCCAAATTTGGCCTGATGATAGTAGTGTGAAAGCAGTGACAGCACTTGGTCTAAATATGGTCACAATGTTCCTTAGACCTTCTACAATCAGAGTCAAGGTTCAAACAGACCTTCCTATAGGGTGCCGTAGACACCAAAGCCAGAAGATGTAAACGATGCAGAAAAATAGACTTAACAAGAATACGTACATCGAACGATAAGGTTGACGTTTCTCCTGGCCGGGTTTCCGACATTGTTAACGGCGGTGCAGTTGTAGAACCCCGACTCGGCCGGAGTGACCGAGCGCAGAGTCAGAGATCCGCCGCGAACGATGGAGCGACGCGGCAGGGGGCCGGGGTATCGCGTCCATGTCACGGTGGGTGTCGGGAACCCGGCTATGACCTCACACGACATGGTGATATCCTGGCCCGGGTCCACCACATAGGTCTCGTTGACCGAGAGCTTTAAGGCTGGAGGAGCTGAAAGATGACCAGAGCAAAGTTTACTGTATGTGCCAAACATTTCACTGTCTTCCCACAGCCATGTAGAAACGTATATCAAGTCAAGACGATGGGACGCAAACTAAAAAGAGACAGAACGCTCACGAAATAAACGCTTCAACTTCAAATCGAACAGTTTTGAATGAAATGGAGGAAAGAAGAGACTATTTTTAATCCACCACGGATTCAGAGACTAGCGAGTGACCCTCAATGGAATGAATCAGATCTTGCTTTTTTTTTTTCCTTTCTGCTAAGCTGTTGAACTGAAGCGATCTAAAAAAAAGAAATCGTGTCTTCATACACCAGGGATATTAATAGACCCAGGCTATAACGCTTATAACCCTTTAGTATATTTATGTGATTTTCAACACGGAAAGCAAAAAAACTAGTTTAACTAGCAATGTTTAAACTCCTTTCATGCACCTGGAGTTACACAATTATATCAACATGGTTATACAACATGCTGTTAAACTCTCCATTCTGATTGGATCAGGAGATTTGTATCAAGCAGCTCTAACAGAAACACCATGGCAAATAAATCTTGCTTGAAGTGTACATGTATTTGATATGTATGGAAGGAGTCTCCCTACTATTAACCTCGGCTATAATCCAAATGACAACAGGAACTAATTTAATAACACATATTATATACAAAGTACATATGAAGCAATGCAAAGTATTAATACATGATACAAGATCTTCACCTTTAATAATAGTAATAGGATTAATACACTGATCAGCATAAATTTATCACCACCTGCCTAATATTATGTTGGTCCACTTTTGCTGCTAAAATGGTTCCGACCCATCAAACTTTAACAGGATGAACTTCTTCAGCAGTTTGAGCTTCAGGAACTCGTCTGTTGGATCGGACCACATGGACCAGCCTTCGCTCCAGACGTGTATTAATGAGCCTCGGCCGCCCACGACCCTGTCGCCGGTTCAACACTGTTCCCTCCTTAGAGCACTTTTGATAGCATACCAGGAACATCCCACAAGAGCTGCAGTTTTGGAGATGCTCTGACCCAGACGTCTAGACGTCACAATGTTTACTTGCTACCCAATATATCCACCTCAACAAAACAGACCCATGATTAGGAGATAATCAGTGTTATTCACTTCGCCTGTCATATGTTATACCGTCATGTTATGCCTGATCAGTGTATAATCACTAGTTTCAGCAATATCATCGTCATCGTTAGAAGTAATAACCCATCTTCATCATTACAACTCGTAGTAATATCATCATCATCATCATCATCATTATTAAGCATTAATAAATATTATTATAAGTGGTAGTAACCTCATCACTATCATCATTAGTAGTAGTTGTGTTGGCAGTAGCAATAGAATCATCTTCATCATCATCATTAGTTGTAGCAATCGTTTCATCTTCATCATTACTAGTACTAATATCATCATCATCCTCATTATTAGTAGTAGCCATGTCATCATTTGAAATAGTGGTAGGAGTATCATCATCATCATCATCGTTATCAGTAGTAGTAATAACGTATAACGAATAACGCATAATAAATATAAAAAACCTTTTTAAGAATTAAGAATGAAAATTAAGACCTGTATCATCAAAAACACGCACAAGAAGCCTTAACCGAGCCCTACATTCTTTTTTTTTTCAAGCTAAGTATCGCTAAAATTGCACTTCCCCATAGCTGAAAAATCAAATCCATCTAAATCTGTGTACAATCCAAGAAAAAATAATGTCAATAACAGAAAGCTGATTGGCTGTTGGTCTCATTTGTATTCGTCATACAGCGAATTGTATTCGGACAAATGAAAGTAAAGAGTACGGCAGCACGTACTAGTGTACTGATACTTACGTACTAATATTAAGGTGGAAAATAATTTAGGACCTGAAACAGCGAATGTAAGACTTTTTAAAGCCTAAAATCTTAACTTTTTAGGACCCTGAGGAAACCCTGATTAGAAGAAGCCTCATCAGCATCATCTACATTACGAGCAGTAATAATATCAGCATCAGCATTAGCAATATCATCATTATTAATAGTAGTAACATTATTATTAGTAGTACTGTCATTATCATCATTAGTAGTAATAGCTCCATCTTCATCATTAATAATAGTAGCAACATTAACAGCAGCCTCATTATTATTAGTAGTAACCAACCTCATCATCATCATCATCATCATCATCATCATCATATGTAGTAATAGTGGTAGCAGTAGTGAAAGTATCGTCCGCATCAGCAGCAGTATTGATATTATTAATCATCATCATCATCATCATCATCAATAGTATTATTAAATAATATAGTTATTAAAACTTATACCTAAAAAAGGTATTTCTAAAACTATTAATTAAGCATTAACGAGCTTTAATTAAGTTTAAACAAATTCGTTAAGCTGAAATGAATTTCAACAAACAGCGGAGAGAACAGCGGGAGAAAAGAAAAAACTAAGAGGACATTTTTTATTCAAACATTTTTGCCGGATAACCGAAATCCATCCTTTCGCCATTTGGATCACTTTCTCCGTGAGCTTTTCTGTTGTATTACTTTACATATACATGAATATCCCCCCAAAAAATACGATCTTTTAGAGGGAACAGCAAAAACAAAATGCATAATAATAATAATAATATTAATAAAAGGTACCAATCTTGCATCAGGTATGATATAATGTGCTTTTGAATATGCTCTTATGTTCAGTTCACTAGGAACCGTATCAGGATGAAGGCTGGGGTTTTTTTACCCTGAGAATCTTTTCATGCACATGAAAGAGTTTTATAGCTGGGTTTATGAAACTGTGGGAGGAGATAAGAGCAAAAAAAATAAAAAATAAAAAAATAAAAAAAAAAACAGCATTTTTATGAAAAAGTGGATTATGTCACCACCTACAGCCAGATATTTAAGGTCTTTTTTTTTTAAATCAGATAAAAACGATGAAGTGCTGGTGAGGCTTCAATCTCGCTCAGCTACTCGTTCACTTTTATTACTGAAGCTGCTAATATCACTCTAAAACAAACAGCAAAAAAACAAATACGATAGAATAATCTTTATTTCTGAAGTAAATGGTTTTATTTAAATGCTCGTCCTGAAAAAAGTCCATGAATTCTGTTTGCTTGAAAGAGGTTTAGTCTTGCTCGGCTCGTTTTTATCTCTATAAATACATTCTTCTTTATTACGATAAGGATGCAAAGCCTCGCATGCGGTTTTATATTCTATATGATGAGTATGGATTTGAAATCAGGGTCATTTCACAAGACTTTGCATTCATTTCAGATGGTAACTGATGCTAGCGTGTGAAATGGTAAAGAAAAAAAGAAAGAAAGAAAAGAAAAAATACACACATCTATCTATCTATCTATCTATCTATCTATCTATCTATCTATCTATCTATCTATCTATCTATCTATCTATCTATCTATCTATCTATCCATCCATCCATCCATCCATCCATCCATCCATCCATCCATCCATCCATCCATCCATCCATCCATCCATCCATCCATCTATCTTTATTTATTAAAATAGTTTTTTTCGAACTGTGAAACCGAAATTTTCAATTTTTGGTGAAGAAAAAATAAATAAATAAATAAATGTAAAAATAAACACACACACACACACACACACACACACACACACACACACACACACACACACACATATATATACATACACTATAAGCTACACCATATGGACAAAAGTATCGGAAGCCATCCGTGGTTCTTCCACAAGCTTGTAGGCAAACAATTCTACAGGACGTCTTTAGATACAGTACAAAAAAATCTTTCGTCCACAAACTTTTGCTGTATAGTGCATTCGGATGAACTGTAAATGCTGACTATAGCTCTAGAACCCGACTCGACTATTACACACTGTCACACCTTAATTCATAATCTTCCCTTCCTTCACGGAAGTACATCCTGACCTCCAAACTTGTTAGCCCCCCACTAAACACTATTTCATGCAAAATGATTACAGCTGTGATCCGCTGGCCAATGACGGATAACCATGACATCAAGAAAAAAATTACATTTTAGAGAATAAACTCAATTTCATACACGTACTCCGTTAGCGGGCAGAGCGACCTGAAATGTCAAGGAAAATAGGAAAAGGTGACAGATGAACAGAGAAAATCAGACAAAAAAAAGGGGGGGGAAGAAAAAGAACAAGTGGAGCAAGAGTCGAGTTAAATCATATCAGATCGTAAAATGGGTGTATGCGATTTCAAAAGGTGTTAGCGTTTAACAGAAGTTGCTCGTTAGGATGTAACAAATTTAAACATCCGCGAAACCTGATGCTTGTTGGTATGCAGGGTTGCCAGGTTTCCACCCAAACGTCATAAAAAAAGCACGGCACCTGCAAAGCCAGGTATCGGTTGATAAACAAGAGGAGTGTCTGTGATGTGACGCATTTCTTTCACATGTCCTAAAATACAAATTTTAAAATGCATACCTGGCAACCTTGCTTAAAACTGCATTTAGAGGGAATATGGTTTAATTCTTTTTTTTTTCTTTTTTTTTATAAATTTATGCATAATTTCCGAATGAACACATTTGCTCATTTTTGACTCAAGAAAATGTGCAAAAATTCAAAATCTGTGTAGTTAAAAGTGACGTAAGAAACTGCTTTTTTTTCTTCATTCAGTCTCATTTTTCTCAATTTTAACTTCATGTTATTAGAAGTTTGATAGAGTTGTTCGGATGTTGGAGAGCTTCTTATAGGCTGGGATGTAATACTGTAGCTGTGGCTGCTAAAAGCATGGGAACTGTAGGTGTGCGCGTGCGAGGGAGGCGAGAGGCGATTTGAGAGCGTGATAAAAGTGAGCGGCGAGGCCATTAACTCCTCTCAAATTTACTGATGAGCGAAAGCGAGGTGCTCTGCTGAGTGATCACTATGCCTGCACACTCAATCCAATTCTACACATCGCTTCGGTCGCGATGTTGGACTTAATGCCAGCCCTCGACCCGGCGTAATCCTCTATCCGCAAATATCTAAGCAAAGAGACGCTCTTTCAAGCGCAATCAGCTTTCCAGACTTTAAACACTCCAATTGCAGGTGTGTACTTACTCACAGAAAGAGTGCAGAAGAAAAAAAAGAGGGATGGAGAAAGAGAAAGATTGGCGTTGCGTCTGAATGTTGCAGTGAATCGAATTATAATTCACTTCAATTAATCAATAAGATTAGACAAGCTGTTTAAGGACATCAAATGATGTAGCATTAATAGAAGGTGAGAGGAGAAAAAATACATTCCACAGCAGGATAAAGTGATAACCAGCGCATGAGATAAAAGACAGATAGAGAGAGGGAGAGAGAGAAACAGAGAGAAGGCGAGAGAGGGAGGGATGCAGAAAGAAAAAAGAGGAGGTACAGAAAGAGAGAGAGATTCATATATATATATATATATATATATATATATATATATATATATATATATATATATATATATATATATATATATAGAGAGAGAGAGAGAGAGAGAGAGAGAGAGAGAGAGAGAGAGAGAGAGAGAGAGAAGAGAGAGAGAGAGAGAGAGAGAGAGAGAGAGAGAGGGGAAAAAAAAGGCAAATAGAGAGAGTCTCTCTCCCTCTGTCTCTAAGTCTCTCTCCCTCAATCTATCTCTTACTGTCTCTCTGTCTCTTTCTTAATGTTTCTCTCTGACTATCTCTTACTGTCTCTCTCTATCTATCACTTACTCTCTTTCTCTCTCGGTCTCTCTCTTTGTCCATCTCTCATAAAATCAAAATCAAATCTCTCTCTCTCTCTCTCTCTCTCTCTCTCTCTCTCTCTCTCTCTCCCTCTTTAGCTTTCTCCCTATATATATCTGAATCTCTCTCTCTCCTTCTGTTTCTCCTCTTCTCTCTTTCTGCATCCCTCCCTCTCTCGCTCTCTCTCTCTACGCAGTACTCTAGGGGTTCCGTTCCGTTCGGACTCTACAATCCGGTACCGGCTGTGTTTCCCCTCCCTGCGCATTTCGGAAGTGATGTTCTCCACTAGAACTGTTCACTTTTTCGGGGGGCCCTGGTGCCTTAAGGTCCTTGAACCTTATATTGTTATAAGAAAAGCATCGGAATCTTTGGGATAAACTTTTTCCTTTTTTTTTTTGCATACCAACTGCATGTATTCAAGTGTGTACAAAAAACATTCACAAATTTCTCATCATTAGAAAATTCCACTTATCGATGCCGAGGCAGTCAGGAATCTGACGAGAAAGCAGTCGCGGGTAAAAAAAAACTATTTCTCGCCCTCCTTCACTCCCCGATCTGATTGCTTCGTTGTTCTTCAGACAGAAGAGGACCAGTTCGGCTTCTTGGCTGCCTCAAGACTCATATTTGTACAGCGAATAAGAAAGAGCTCACTAGAGAGAGGTGCCGTTAGATTGCACGAGGGCAGGGGGAGGGGGGCGGGTGGGGGTGGAGAATTTATCGTTTCAATTTTCCCAGATATTGGGAGGAAGAGAGTAGCGGATCACTTCCTGCCCGTCCCATGGTAACGCCAGTGATGTGCTTTACAGAACTTTGGTCTGACAGGAAAAAGAAAGAATAACTGATGGAGACGGGGATGAAGTGATAGTCGGATCCTTAAAGGGGGAAAAAAAAGGGATGGGGGGGGGTGAATGATGAGACCCCCGGGCCTGATTTAATGCTGAGAACAGCTTTCTGTTGAAGCTCGAAAACTAACCGGGTTCCATTCTTTACATCCATTCTGTCTTTTCAGACTTTAAATCATTTTAAACATGTAAATTGCTGAAATTGAAAAGTATAAAAAAAATCCTATAAAACAGTTTTATTGATTGATTATTAATTATTTAAAAAATGTAGAAATATAGACAGAAGTAAAAAACACCTGGCCATAAGACATAATGTGCTTTCTGAACATCTTATTCCACATTAATTGCTATTAGCTATTATAAACACTGTAACCTCCATTATAAATAACCTCCACTCTTCTGGGAAGATGTTACACTAGATTTTGTGGCGATTTTGTGCTCATTCAGTGATAAGGGTGTTATTAAAGTCAGGTCCTGATGCAGGAGAGGTGAGGAGGCCTGGAATGCAGCCAGCATTTACAAAGATCTTCCAGTCCAACACATAAACTAAAGCGAAGTGAAGGAAAAATCTAATGCTGCCACATTCAAAGACGTTCTATACAATTGTGCGATTCCAACTTTGTACAGTTTGGAGAAGAACCACATAAGGAATAGCTGGAAAAGACAAATGTCCCAATACTTTTGTCTGTAAAGTGTATATGGAAGTTAGACAGAGAAAATAGACAGAGGAACAGTAAACAGTAAAAGAGAGACAGAGACAGAGAGACAGTAAGAGATAGACAGACGGAGAGAGACAGTAAGAGAGAGACAGAGAGACAGTAAGAGATAGACAGAGAAAGAGAGACAGTAAGAGATAGACAGAGAGAGAAAGAGAGAGAGAGAGCGAGAGAGAGAGAGAGAGAGAGAGAGAGAGAGAGAGAGAGAGAGAGAGAGAGAGAGAGAAAGAGAGAGAGAGAGAGAGAAAGAGAGAGAGAGAGAGACAGTAAGAGAGAGACAGTAAGAGATAGACAGAGGGAGAGAGTCAGTAAGAGATAGACAGAGACAGAGAGACAGCAAGAGATAGACAGAGACAGAGAGACAGTAGAAGATAGACAGAGACAGAGAGACAGTAAGAGATAGACAGAGGGAGAGAGAGACAGTAAGAGATAGACAGAGGAAGAGAGACAGTAAAAAAGAGACAGAGGGAGAGAGACAGAAAGAGAGAATCAGAGACAGAAAAACAGTAAGAGATAGACAGAGGGAGAGAGACAGTAAGAGATAGACAGAGAAAGAGAGACAGTAAGAGATAGACAGAGAGAGAAGAGAGAGAGAGAGAGAGAGAGAGAGAGAGAGAGAGAGAGAGAGAGAGAGAGAGAGAGAGAGAGAGAGACAGTAAGAGATAGACAGAGGGAGAGAGAGACAGTAAGAGATAGACAGAGGGAGAGAGACAGTAGGAGATAGACAGAGGGAGAGAGACAGTAATATATGTGTGTGTGTGTGTGTGTGTGTGTGTGTGTGTGTGTGTGTGTGTGTGTGTGTGTGTGTGTGTGTCTGTGTGTGTGTGTCTGTGTATACTGAATAGCTGCTAATCACCTAGTTATTTTTAATTATCTACACAAACCCTCAACGCTGTACACTTTATCACCGCATGCGTAATAACAGGAATTGATGCAAAATCTACACTGTATATTATGTTTCTTGATAAACGAAAAAGCCCCGGAGCAATAACATCAGTGATACACACACACACACACACACACACACACACACACACACACACACACACACACACACACACACACACACACACACACATATATTACGTGCCCGAAACGTCAATAACCGTCCTCGCTACTTGTTTTTCTCATAACCTCATCCTCTATATGATTGTTCAATCAAAGTCAATCTCATATTAAATTCCATACAAACAACGTTTAGCATAAACAACAACGGAGCTCAGAAAAAAAAAGAAAAGAGAAAAACAAGACAGACAGGACGCAATTAGCGCTCTGCGATGTCTGACACGACGACGGAGTCATTAAAGCAATTTATGGCCACTGACTTAACGACACCCGGCTCAATTAGCGCTGTTGAATAATGTCGTGGCATCCTGCTCTTCCTCCTTCCTCCTGATGCTCCTGCAATCTGCCAAATGACACAATATATAGATGCACTGCCTTATTTCAAGCTTCGTCTCAAATACGTACTTTACGCAGGCCCATATTTCATTCATGAGGAATGAGGGATTCCTTACGTGCCCTTTCCTCAAGGGGAAACCCCGTGTCCAAGTACGCGCTCTATAAAACACACGTGCAGCTCCGTCCTCTTTACATTATGAACGTGGTCCAGAGATACGTAATTTTACTTTCATTGAAGTATGTTTTGTTTGAAGTATTGTACTTTACTACATTTTAACCGTATCCGTTACTAAATGAAAAAATACGAATATAAATAATGCAAGTGGTGTGTGTGTGTGTATGTGTGTGGGGGGTGCCCTGAAAACCACAACAGTGATTTATGGGTCAAGAACAAACTCACAAGAAATAAAGATGAGACGAACGAGACAGACGCCAGTGAACGCCTTCGAATCGAAAGTTTGTGCGCTCACAGTCTGAATTCTGAATTTGCATATGCGATTTTCCTCATTATCATAAATGGGGTTATAACAGGAATTTCTTTTACTTCAACTTTTTATTACTTTTACTCTAGTTGATTTTTAGACTGGTAAATTAACTTGTACATAAGTAACATTTTATTTTATTATAGTTTTTTACTTGAGTAGAATATTTTATTACTCCTCCCACCTCTGGATATCATTTCAAAGTTCCTCTTGGCATAGAAGCCACTGGAATATGGAAGGATTTGAGTTGTGCCAGAGCTGAGCTTTGACTTGACCATTCTAGCACATTCCCAAAAATACACCCATGCAAGGTGTTACTACTACCAGCATGCTTCACGGTAGGGAAAGTGTTCTCGGGGTGAGCAGCGTTTGGTTTCCTCCCAATGTAGAGCTTCATGCCAAGACCAAAAATTTGGTATCCCGAACATTTCTGCCTCCGACAACTCCAAACAGGACATAATACGACTCAAAACTTTTCCACGGTCTTGTTAACACTTTTGTATCAAAACTGTGGACCTCAGACTGATGACCTCCGTGTAACTTTGATCGATTTCTCCACTCCTTCAATATGATCTTTTCCAGACATGCAACCACAATGAATTCCATTCCACTTTCAGGTTCTAGAGGAGAAGAAAGTTCAATGGACTGAATACTCACGCAAGACACCCATAAGCTTTATTTGGTTTCTCTGGAAATAAATCAGAAGACGTCTGAAGAAGACGTCGTCTGAAATTCCGATTCCGATCCACATCTTGTTCCAGTTTTCATGTTTGTGTTTCTACACTCACTCCATCAGGAGAATCCTGAACTCCCTGCTGCTTTCGAGAGGTCTATAATAATATATGTTGAAAAGAACATTAGACTTAATTTAGTTTTTTTTTTTAAGATTTTGCAATGAAGATTTCAGCTATGAAGGTTATATCGAGAGCCGAATGGCAGTACGTAAAGGTAATTGGCCTCAATTTGAAAATGGCTCGGCTTTCATTACTGAATTTAATCATAAATAGTGGGGATTCACCTGCATTTCAAATTCTCCCTATGTCTCAAGTATTCAGAACAGTGTGTGAATCAACGTTTAACAAGACTCGCTGATTACATCTTTTAAATTAACATACAACTCACACCAGCTATAGGGATTTTAAATATATAAACCAATGGCGGCCCTTCAGTGTTGTCCTGCCTGAATCAATCCTCCTCGTAATACCATCATTATGACACCACGGCTATAGAATCCATCAATATTACAAAGAAACGCAGTATAACAGAGCGCTGCATCACAGACGGGAGTCTCATACAGCGAGAACGAATGTCATCACCAAAGCAAGAAACCCAATGAACGTAATTCAACACGTCTCCTTTCACTGTAGCCGCAGCTGCACCTCCCGCATTCATGATCTCTAGCACAAGCATCGATGTTAACCTCGTAAAATGACCCTGGGTTTTCTGTGCGTTTTTGTGCATGCATTACGATTTTCCTGGGGATTGAAATCAAGGTAAATTGTGCGTTACAGGTTCCCATAAGCATTTTTGCCTTATTTTATTTTTATTTTTGCAAATACTCGAGACGGCCAGGGTTTTCTGGTTTTGAGCGAGACGAAATGAGACAGCTTGAGATACTGAAGAATGTCCTGAATGCCATTCGATAGCTCTGTTAGAGCACGGGGTCGCAATCCTGCGTCTCTGACCGCTAGCATGAAAGGAAGTGAACGTCATTATAATATATACATTATATAATATTATTATTAAATATATTATTTCATTTTATAAGGAAGAGTATAATCCTAAAGCTATTCATGCCACAAGGACAGAAGAAAATGACCTCTTTATTCCTTTGTCATATAAACCTCCAACTACATGATTAGTGAAGCACTGCACACACACATACACACACAACTACAACCACACACAAGCACAAAGAGAATTCTTAGTAAGAGAATATCCAGTACTTGTTCATGAATATAATATATTTTTCAAGCACAGCACTCCCGAATTCTCTAATCGCCATCTTACACTGAATATCCCTTCATCATGGCAGCTGTTAGTGGGTGGGTTTTTATAAGACAGCAAGTACACAGCATTCTTTTCCTCAAAGTTGACGTGTTAGAAGCAGGAAAAATGGGCTAAGCGTAAGGATCGCTTAGCCCATAGATTCCGACCCAGAGTCTGACGGCTAGACTACTGGGTCGGAATCTATTAAAAGTGCGTGGTGAGCCGAAGCTCATTTAAACACGTAGGGGGGCGAAAGCTGGTCCGTGTGGTCCGATCCAACAGACGTAGCTCAAACTGCTGAGAAAGTTCATGCTGTTAATGCTCGATGGGTCAGAACTGTTTTAGCAGCAAAAAGGGGACCGACACAATATTAGGCACATGGGTGTATATGTGTGTTTGTGTGTCTGTGTGTGTATATGTATGTATTTGTGTGATTCAATTAGGTTCCATAGACATCTCACTCCTGAAGCCTGAGCCAAAAGTGCCATATATAATGTGCCATATATAAATGTGTATGCGTGTGTGTGTGTGTGTGTGTGTGTGTGTGTGTGTGTGTGTGTGTGTGGGGAAGGGGAACAAATTCTGCCTGGGGCAATGTTTGTGGCCTGCATGCTCACATGTCCTGCCATGATGTGTGAGTAGCTGCGGGTCCTCCTCTGATTAGCTATGCAGGTGAGCACTTCTGGGTTTGTGTATATTTGTGTGTGTGTGTGTGTGTGTGTGTGTGTGTGTGTGTGTGTGTGTGTGTGTGTGTGTGTGTGTGTGTGTAGGACCTCTACTTGTTGGCTGTCTAATATCGGGACCAGTAGCTTGCACAATCAATGGCACTGTACCCGAACATGTGGTGAAACGTCCATGCTTTTAGTCCTATCTCTCTTTCGCTCTTCTTTAATTTCCTCCTTTCCACGTCGATATTATCAAGTCGAAGTCGTATCCCTGGTCCGTCTCAGACGCTCGGCATACACATATTCGCACATCGTTCTGATCCGATGACTGGAGGCCTATCAGACTGGAAATCACTCGGTCGGAGACTGATATTGGAGAGGAAGTAGGACCATGATCATGCTTGTGCATGTGAGATAGATTCGCTTTATGGTGTATGGGTGAGACCATGACGGTGATGGGGTTGGGGAGGGTGTTGTATTGAAACTACATTCATAAATATGTATGTGAAGTAAAAAAAATAACATTATAAGCCTAGACTATATAATCTGGGTGTTTCCTTGTTTCTCTTCTGTATTTCCATACAGATATCGTGATCTTGACTGTTTGATGATGGATTAGGACCCAAATAATGGAGCAAATCACAAATTGAAAAAATAAATGTTGATGTGGGGAGGGTTTTAAAGCAAACACAATCTGCAGGATGGATGCAAATACACACCATTTTGCATTGGGCAAAAAATAAATACACTTTTAACATAAACGTGTCAATTATCAGGTCATTGTTGGAAAAGTGGAATCGTTTTTTTAATGATAGCTAAGAAGAAGAAGAAGAAGAAGAAGAATAGATGCAGAAGCAATTCTTAATGCTTGCTACACACTACCTGAGGAGGTATGTTTTAAAAAAAAAAGCCGGATAAAATCTGATTGGCTGCTGATGGCTGTACATATTAAATAACCCAGAAATGAATCCAAATCCACCAACAGCACAACAAATATCAGCTCAATCTGACTTCCGGTTCCTGCAGCCCTGAGCAGCAATTAAAAAAGTTTCACGTTTTACGTTTCAGGACGTGCTGCCGTTATAGAAAATCAATATCTGATCAGAAACTAGGCTTCGACACCGTGATATAATGCAAATATGAATCATATTAATAAAAAAGAAACATTTACAAATATGTTCCATTAAATGTTTCCGCTTCATATTGATGCTCAAAAGCCTAGTTTTGAATTTCATTGTTCTGATTGGACAGAAAACGAGTGTGCGGTTCTAGTTTGTTAAAAACAGAGTCGGGGTTCATCTTTGCTACCCAGCTTATTAAAGCTCATTTTCCTGCACACTTTCTACAACTATAGAAGATGGAAGTCCTGCCGGAAAGCTTGTGTGTGTGTGTGTGTGTGTGTGTGTGTGTGTGTGTGTGTGTGTGTGTGTGTGTGTGTGTGTGTGTGTGTGTGTGTGTTTGCTCTGTTCTCTTTTTATTTTCTCATTCCAGACTGCTTTTTTTTTTTTTTTTTCTTTCTTCTCTGAGAGAAGAGAATAAAAAACGAACAGAAAAACAAATCACTCCTTTAGTGCCGGGGCGTCTCGCAGTGCGCTGCATTTCGGAGTGTGTGGAAAAACAAATCACAATTTATGCCAGTGGTTTTGCTCCTCTGTGCACTTCTATCAAAAAGCATAGACCTGCTTATGCAATATATTTTTTGCATGAATTAAAAAATTTAAAAAAGAAAAGGCATTTAAAAAGATAAATAAATAAATAAATAAATAAATAAATAAATAAATAAATAAATAAATAAATACGCAATCAAACACTAAATAAACCAATAAAATAAATTCATAGACCAACATATAAATAAACAAACAAAAAATTTATAAATGCATAAAAAGAAAATATTTTACATTTCGTCCTTTTACCTGCTTACGCAATAAATTTTGACGTAAATTTGTAAAAAAAAAAAAAAAAAACGTGAAAACAATGAAAAAGTTGAATAAATGAATAAATAAATAAGCAGGCAAACACTAAATAAATCTATACAAAAGTAAAAGCATTGATAAAAAAAGTGAATAAATGTAGAGGTACAAAAATAGGCCAATCAAATAAATGATAAATTAATAAATAAAAATTCAAATTGTAATTCGCATTTATTTATTTCTTCTACTTCGATTTCTTGTTATAAAGCATTAATAATTGTTGCTTGTATTATTTTTTATAATTTTTTTTAGTGAGACACACTTCAAAACTTGTCCCATGAAATGTCTAATGAAAGCTTTTGTTTAGTTATTTTTATTTTGTGTAAATTAAGCAAGTAAATAATTACATTACGCTTCGCACCGCAGGAGTCGATTGGCCAAACTGTCAGCGTCAAAGAGTACGAGTGTGAGACAGATACAGGGAAAACAGAACTGTTTAGAAAAAAGTTTAACTCACTGGTGGCGTTTGTTAACCGGAAGGTAACTGATGTGTCTGGTATGTCACAGACGTTGCGGACGGACACCTGGCATGTGTAGTTTGCAAAGTCCTGAGGCCTGAGATTCTTCAGCTTTAGCACCTTAGTTTCACCCTGTAAAAAATAAATAAATAGAAATCTAAATCACACACACACACAGTGGGTAAAATGTTATGAATGCAAGGCTAAAATTGAATACCTCAAAAAAAATGTATGCAAAATGTAATCTTTTCAATCCGCTGTTAAAGATTTAGCACACCGCCCATTTTTTTGCAAACAAGGACATTTGCTGATTTGCTCTAAATGGTTAATAAACATTTATTTATTTCTTTACCCAACAACCTACCCGTTATTTATTCATGAATAATTTAAATATTTAAATAAATAAAAAATGTATACAATCAATCAATTAATGTACACAATTAAAATATTTAAATAAATAAAAAATCATAAATACAATCAAATCATCAATTCACAAATAATTTAAATATTCATATAAACAACAAATAAATACAATAAATAAATGAAATAAATAATTGGTTAAATTTTCTGTCTGGTATTATAACTATCATTATTTGTGGAGCTTGAGGAAACAAGGGGTACGGAGCGCACACCTGATGGTGGTTTTACTAATGACTGTTCTCTGGTTCAATAAGCAGAAAAAATGCAGTCACGGTAGAGAGAAAGTTTGTGTGTGTGTGTGTGTGTGTGTGTGTGTGTGTGTGTGTGTGTGTGTGTGTGTGTGTTTGTGTGTAGGTGTGTGTGTAGGTGTGTGTTAGTGTGTTACAAAAAAGTACTTAATTTTTTGTCTACACTTACACACTTATCACCTTTGAATTATTCCTCTTGCACAGCAATATAGCGCCCCCAGTGTTTCTGCCACTTCTCGAATGTGTCCTGAATGTTTTCTTTTTAAAGCGTGTCAAACACCTTCTGCGAGTCGTGCTGGATCTCCGCAATGGTGAAGTCCACAGGAGCCAAATTTGCCGCTCAAAACACATCGGACGACTCGATGCAGCATCGCCGTAAACATGCCAAAATCATGTCAAACATCTCCATCTTCTGACTTGCTGTCCATGATGAAATCCCAGATGTGGTAACACACACGGTCAGAATAACACCGGTTGCACAGCTCCCGATGTACACAAGACGACGTCTTTCGGCACGCTGACATACGAAGGTCGGTGCTCCCTGTGACTGTGCGTGCAGCCTTTTGCTGCCACCTTTTGGCGTGTCATGAAACAAGTCTCAAAACTTTTTGACGCCACCTTACCAGGTTCTCGCCATGAGTTTTGCGTAGACTGACGACTTTCTCAACTTATTTGTGGAGATCCAAGAGTTAAACATTTAGGGGAGTAAATACTTTTGCAATCCCCTGCGCAATTGTATTCCAGTCTGAATATTCAAAAAATGCAGTAAAGAAATACAATTCAAAAAGCCAGCATGCTCATATTTGGAACGTCATGAGGTCGTCTTTTCTTTCTCCTCTCTTATAGCTGCAAATATTGACCACGTGTCTGCAAATCCAGTGCCCCAATACCTGTTGTTCTTTTTAAATGATAAGGGCAGGAATTATTCAAAACAAACCCAAAATACAAATCCCAGGCCCTATTTAGGAATGACTGAGAGGGGGGACATTAACTTTTGAATGAGGCATGATTTCACTGATTGTGACCATGTTTTATTTATTTATATATCGTATTTTTTTTATTTGTGCATTATTGTAAACGACCTGTTAGAGTCACGGTAAGAATGAGCTTGATTGCGTGCTGATTTTGGAGCCAAAGTCGAGATGTTTCAGCGCGACACCAGGGGAGGTTACGGCACGTCTACTGCTTCTTATATGAAAGGAAACCACAGTGGACGTGAGAGTGTGTGTAAAACTGGGAGTTGATTGAAAATACTATCAGAAATAATGACTTGCCTCTTGAACAAAGTGATCCGGGTCTATATTTTTTTTTAACAGCCATGATTTGGATGGAAACTAAAATATTACTAACAATATACCGCCCCAATATCAGATATTTGTTAAAAACAATTTTCTTTTTTTAAACGTCGTGGTTTTGGGGGAAGTGTGCGGACAGCAGAGATTTAGTAGAAATATAATATTAAATAAGAATTTTTTTAATTATTAATTTTTTTTTTTTTTTACTATTTTTAGTTACAAATTTTTTTATTATTTTTTTTAATTATTTTTAGCATCATGATTAATTCTGAATTATTTATGGACAATCCCTTTTACCCAACCTCAGATGAGCCACAGATGTTAAATAAATGCAATGCATATGCAAATGTTCCTGTATTAAAATCAATTCTCAGATGTATCCAGATTACTGTGGATGCCTAAAACGCCTGAGCTTTTCTCACAGGGTTCTTGGTTTGATGCTTTAATGCTTCTACATTTCCACAAAAGTTCAATTTTCCTACTGGACAAACTCTACTGGGTGCTATATTTAACCACCTAAAACATTTTTTCTAGGACAACTAGCACCTTTAAAGGATACAACTCCATTTTTAAGGGCACGTCTGCTTGCGCTACTGTTTTCATGCCAAGATTTCACTCCCTGAACGTTGTTAAACTGCAGCCTGGGCCTTTTGTACAGTGACTAAATGGTACTCTGTACTGCCTGAAATTAAATTAAAATAGTTTTTTTCGAACTGTGAAACCGAAATTTTCAATTTTTGGTGAAGAAAAAAAAATAAAATAAATAAATGTAAAAATAAACACACACACACACACACACACACACACACACACACACACACACACACACACACACACACACACACACAGTGCATTCAAAAAGTATTCAGATCCCCGTCAATTTTCCAATAGATTTTCTTCTCATTAATCTCCACTTACTACCGCATATGGACAATTATACATTTTACAAAATAAAAAAACCCCTGAAATATCACATCTACAAAAGCTGTTAGACCCTTTGCAACAACACCAAATGTTAGCTCAGGTGCCTCCCAGTTTTTTTTTGATCGTTCCTGACATGTTTATTGATTGGACATGATTTGGAAAGACACACACCTCTCTATAAAAGGCCTCACAACTCACAATGCATATCGAAGCAAAAAACTAGCCATGAGGTCAAAGGAACTGCCTGTAGAGCTCCCAGACAGGACCTGCTGCAAGGCACAAATCTGAAGGGAGACGAATTCTTAAATGGAATAAGTTTGGCGCAACCAGGACTCTTCTGAGAGCTGGTGGCCCAACCAACCTGAGCAATCAGGGGAGGAGAGCTTTATTATATTTACAGTACACTATGAAAGAAAAGAACAGATTTGTCAGGGCACCTAAACCGTCCTAATACAGCCTGCTCCGCTTCATCATGGAACCACCACGAACGGGATCGTCACTGAGGGTCATCTTTAAAAAAGTTTACTTTTGCCGTCTTGATACGGCCAAGCGACAGATCATCGTACTGTGCTTGAAGTCTTCTACGCCTTCGTTACAAGGACCTGCCACAATATTAAAAGGTAACTGTGACTATTTTTTATTGAAATTAAATAAAACGATATTCACGCTGCCAAACCGCAAACCTCCGCAGGCTTTTGGAAAACAATACCTTCAGACTGATAAAGGCATCAACCCACCCTGCTATTGATCATTTATCCATACTAATTGCAGACAGAACGAGGAAGAAGAAGAAGAAAAAAAGAGGCAGAACACCAGTCCATACTAGACCATGACATTTTTCTTGCACCGAAAAAAATACACTCATTTAAAGTTCACCACCAGCCGTAGTGCGCAATCGTGGGCATCAGTGTGCTCATGTAGACCGAACAGAACAAATAGTCATTTTCTCTCCGCACTTGTGTAGCTGTCGTCTAGCCTTCGAGTGAAGCCCAGATATTTGAAAAACATGATCGTGAAACCTTTTTAGGAGCTTATTGTGAGGACACGAACAGAATTTTCTATCTATACCCTTGTGAAAAACAAAAAGTGCTAAATGCTGTGTACCTGGGTGTATAAAGGCTCGTAGATGTCCACACCGTTGTCTTTGCTCTGCTCAATCGGAACACTGCCTCGTTTCCAGATGAAGCGAGCCGGAGGATTGGAGTTGACGGTGCAGCGCAGAAACACAGTCTTCTCCTGGTAGTAGTTTCCTCTCACATCGCTGATCGTCTGGTGTACCGTGAGCATGGGTTTATCCAAGTCTACAATCCAAACACACACACACACACCTTGAGTTGTTGAATAAAATCACCATATTTGCCAAATAAGTCACAAAAAAGTCACAGTTATCTTCCATTTAAAGTCATTCGGACTTTACAATAGCTACCTCACTGAAGTTAGCTATATGTTACTATGGTTACATGTATTTCTAAAGCACGGCGATTAAAATGACCGAGACTACACCTTTCAGCCAATCAGAATCGGATATTTCTGACTGACCACAGTATATAATAATATTTAATTTTATAGATTTAAAAAGTATTGTATTAATGCCAGTGGTGTAAAATATTTAAGTAAAAGTACCGTACTGAAGTCATTTTTGGTTACTTTGCTAGTTATATTTTAGATATAATCCACTTTGACGCGCTACTTAACGACATTTATGATATAATATCTGTAGTTTTTACTCCACTGTCTTTTAATTGACAATGATTAATACTAATTACATTTGGCACCTCTGTTGAAGACACCATTAAGTCTCAACACTCACCTAATTGCAGCTGCTGCCTGGGAACGACTGCTTTTTTTTAAGCACTGCTGGGATCATTTTCAGTCCAAGAGCTCGAAACAATTCCAAAAACTTCGAGAACCCGTGAAAAAGTTGAACTAAAATTTCATCCCTCTGTGAGACTGAGCGCTGCATCGAATCACAGTAAGCTCTGAATCTATGGTTTTACTAAAATGATGGACGAATTGGATTTGCCCGTTGAATGCCAGTGGTGGACGAAGAACACAAAGTAGAGAATAAATATTATTCCAGTAACGGTGTCCCTTTCTACTTTACTTAAGTAAAATGACAAAAGTATTTGCCTTCTCTATGCGCTATGACTTATTACGGCTATAATGTTCCTATTATTAAGTCTCTTTGCTTAATTAACTCAGTTTATGTAAAAAAAAACTTGAATGTTACTCTCATCGCACCAGTCTATTATTAATACGATATTAATGAGTCAAACACTGATTGATAATATTTCAATTATCGTAATCCCAAAACCAAAGTGTTTTTTTCCAACTATTTCGAAGTAATTTACACAACGTGTGTTGTGGCGCGTTCGAGTCTGGAGTTTCTTCATCATTTATGTTCTGCTTGCTGTCGAACTGACGCTGAACTGTATGTTGGTGAACAGTAGATACACCGAGCGCCAATCGAAACAAGAGCGTGCGCTCGACCCTGATTGGTGGATTGCTGCGAGTTTGACCAGTTACGTTTTGAAAATGTGAAAATGCAGTAAAGTTAAAAGTCAAAGTCTCGCCGAATGGAAATACTTCAGTAAAGTAAAGCGAAAAAGCTTCTTAAGTACGGTAATGAATTGCGTTTACTTTGCCACCTCTGTTGGATATTAACGGTACTTCAGCTTTGCGACATGATCCTGTCATTTTACATGCTAATTAAAGATCCCTTTGAAGATTGCTTTCCTATTTAAGTTTTTTGTATTGATTTGTTCGATATTTGTTTGATATGTTGAACAGGTTGTTTGTTCGATTGGTAACGCAGTCTTGAAGTGTACAATTTGATTTGCGTTTTAGGAAAAAACAAATCAACTGTTTTTTTTTTTTCTTTTTACTAACGTGTGTCTTGGTGTCGCGGATTAGTGCATCTTCGAGCCTACGTTTACTCGAGTATGATTTTTCAGACACTCTTTACACCTCTGCTTAATGCCACTGTTAGTGTTAGAAACGAATGATCCTAATCTACAGTAACTCTTGAATCTTGAACAGAAACAATTCATATTCTGGTCTCTATGGTCTTTTTTTTGTG
This sequence comes from Silurus aristotelis, assembly GCF_946808225.1. Classification (NCBI taxonomy): domain Eukaryota; kingdom Metazoa; phylum Chordata; class Actinopteri; order Siluriformes; family Siluridae; genus Silurus; species Silurus aristotelis. The sequence continues at coordinate 3,322,497 of NC_139577.1, read as the reverse complement.
TGTAAGATTTCGCATTCCCTAACAAATGAGCTTATCATATGTTAATTGGTCCGTGACAGAAAACAGAAGCAATGGCGGCGAAACAGTTTTAGAGAAACGTTCCATTCCCGTCTCCCATATGTCCCGAGTTCACTATATTGTTCTTGTGTAACTTGCTGACAGTTTGACGAACTGAACATAAGTAGCGTCTACAAAAATGCCCCTTTCCTGTTTTAATTAGGTGAAAAAAAAAAAAAGCTTCGATGAATTAAGTTAGGAATCCTGATAGACACCTGACAAAGAGCTCCAGGTTCTGTGGAGTATTAGACTGGAAGACGCATATAATATTCAGTAACACAAATGCAGACACACACACACACACACACACACACACACACACACACACACACAAAACACAACCACAGCAGTAATTTCAATCATGCAGAAGCTACGGAGTGGCAGAAAATATCTGGAGACAATAAGAAAGAGATGGAGTTGTGTGTGTGTGTGTGTGTGTGTGTGTGTGTGTGTGTGTGTGTGTGTGTGGTGTGTGTGTGGTGTGTGTGTGTGTGTGTGTGTGTGTGTGTGTGTGTGTGTGTGTGTATACATATGCGTGGGTATTCACGAGATATACAAAAAAATGGGTATCCATGTACATGCTCTTCACAGCATGTGCGTAATTAATCAAACAAAACATGGAGGTGGAAAGGAGAGTTTTCGAGCGCGGTCAAAGAGCTCACGGGGAAGACGCAATGTGGAACTTTAAGGCGGGAGTGAAATCTTTGCTTCTCTGGGTCGTAAAATTCTTATATACTCGTATACCGTGAAACTGAGCGAATCAAGTGATCTGTAAATCAACAGTAGACACCTGAAGGGGAAAAGAAAATCCAGAGTGAGCAGTATGAGTGACAAGCTGAGTGAGGAATGGAATAAATAAAGAGAGAGATTGATTTCAAGGGTCGAAAAAACGGTCTTTTGGGTAGACATCGGGGTCCTGATCACATGACCACAGGCATTGAGCATTTAAATGGCCAGGAGAATATTTGAGAAGACCGACGAATGTTCAATAACAGATGCTCTGACGATAGTTCCAATTCCTCCATCATTTAATGCGCTCTATTTAATGTGCTTAAATACTTTATGGACAAAACTATTGGGACACCTCACCACATAGTCTGAGGCATTTAGTTGTATAAAACCAGCTCCATGAAGATATGCTTTACACGGTTTGGAGGCTAAACGAAATAAATGAGAAGAGAGATTGATTTTCAGTGTCAGGAAAAAAAAAAAAAAACGGGCTCAGGGTAGACATCAGATCACATGATCCTCAACTGAAATTGAAGAGTTTTAGAGGAGGGATTTTGAAATCTATGTGGGGCAAAAAGCCATTTTTCAACCACTATTAGAAGTTTTACATACACTATTTAACAAAAGTATTGGGACACCCACCCTTTCCAGCCATATGTGGTTCTTCTGCCGAATTGTTACCCCAAAATTGGAGACGCGCAATTTTATAGGACGTCTTTGGATGCGGTGGCAAGAAATGTTCCTTTCACTTGGTCTAAAAGACTCACAACTGTTCCAGCATGACAATGCTTCTGTGCACAAAGCCAGCTCTATGAAGACATGCTTCACCTGGGTTGAAGTGAAAAATCTCCTGCTATAGAGCTCCAAACTATATTGATATATGATGATATAATACGACGAACCGGAACACTGATTTGCTTCCTCAACCCAACTACACGGATTATGGAGATTCCGGGGCATCATGATGGGGAATCTCCACAGGCAAACGCCAAATAGTTTTAGTAGAACATCTTCCCAGAAAAGTGGAGGTTATCATACCAGTAAATTGTGACTAAATGTGACATAAAGTGGTATAAAATCACATACTAATGTTATGGAATGCCAAATATGTTCACTGTAACAAAGGTGGCCGTCTGTCTCTTTCCACCAGCGCCGAATAGCCGACGTCTCTACAGTGGCGTCTAGCAAACGACTGAGACAACAAGTTTGCGCAACCCCCTAATTCACATGCACGCACAAACTTCTATACACAGAGGAACGCGAAAACTGAAGCAGGCCATGCTTTTGATCCGGGGCTGCAGCTCGTCTATTATTCATGACTCTTCACAGTGCCTACATTGGAAAATAATCAGACAGTGGGCAGGCCCTAAAATGCAAAATAGACAAGGAAAGAATTTTTCCTCTTTTTATGGTTATTTACAAATCATTATGCTTCTCATGCGTTTAGGGTTTAGAAATTGCTTTGTGGGTTTTGTTCCTTGGACACACACAGGGTTTGAAATCTTGCCTAATACAGGAATTAAGGGAATTTTATGTTGGTGAATTCAAATGAACTTGTATCTCTGCATTTGGTTGGACAAGAGCATGGTGGATTTTACAGACTTGGATCTGAGAGCGAGTGGGGAGAAGTTATTGCTCTTGTGATTCAGACGAAGAAAAAAGACGGAAAGGAAAACCAAAGGAAATCAGCTCCTAAATCAACTGCTGGCATGGTGCTGAACGGACAGCGTTCAGACTCTACTAACTAACTATCTATCTATACTACATATACAGTTCCATGTCCTAATTCTGTCAATGCTAACAAACTATATTGACAAAATATTTTGGGCTACCTGACTTTCCAGCCATATGTGACTTTTCCCCAAACTGTTGGGGAAAGACAATTGTATAGGACATGAATTGTATAGGACCCTTCACTTAAACTAGGAGATGCAAACCTTTTCCAGCATTCCAGAGCCAGTTCCATAAAGAAACGCTTTACATTTGTTGGAGTGGAAGCACATGCTACAAGCACATGCTAAAATCTAGAGAAACATCTTCCCAGAAGAGTGGAGGCTATTAAAACAGCAAATGGGGACTAAATGTGGAACAGGGTTTTCCAAAAAAAAGTCCACAAACAAAAGAGCCAAGACCAAGCTGTTCTGAGGTTCTTGTTAACATAACAGCACAAACAAGACCGTTTTAGCTGCTACTATGTATAAATGATAACTGACATGTTTTGCAGCCATTATGAGACATTAGATGTAACTATGAATGGATAAAAAGTGGGATAAAAAGTGGGATAAAAAGTGGGATAACTACCTGCGCATTCAATGTGAGCAAACATTCTTCCAGCCAATCAGAATCGAGTATTCAGACAGACCACAGTATGTGAGGAATGAAACACTTCGGTGTTCAGTGATGTTATTGGAAATGAATAAATTCGGTTTATTCCTTCTATGAAACACAAGCCAGTGCCTTTTAAGTCAATTACTCTGTTAATGAGGGAAATTAATACAATAATAGCTGACAGCAAAAAATAATCACTCTGTGCTACATTACACTATTTAAATGTCGTGAAACAGTTGATTATGGTCCTTACACGGAAGCATGTGTCAATCAAGCGAAGCTTAATTGCGCCGCTCTGACATATTTAGTTCTCCGTTTATTCCTGAGTATGTCTCTGGGATCTTAATTGGGATCCTGGGTTTCAATCTCTGCCGTAAAAAAATATAGGATGTTTACGAGCAAGTGCGTAAATATGGCACGTGTCCAAGTCAGGGTTTTATAGCTCTATCACCTCATAATGTGGTTAATATACGTCCCGCCTGTGAAACACACACCCACACACACAGACGGAGAGTCAATTCCCTTTAATCAATTAGTCAGTTTTGCCCCTCAGCACTCGCTCCTAATGTGCGCAGGATCCATAATGTATTTAAATGATGCCTTCAGGTGATGCCATAACCAAATAGCAATGCAGACCTTCTTTTTTTATTATTAGATTAATTAGCCATCGAGAACATTATCGATCCAGGAGATAAACGGATCCTTGATCAATGCCTGAGCATCAGATGCATTTTACTGTGGCGTGGCTCAAATCCAGGGCTTATCACGTGCTTCGGTGTGAAAGTTCAGCTCAAACGGCTTCATTGGGATTTAGGACGAGTTCTAATGACCTTGTTCGCTTTCGGCTTTAAACAGGGGGCAGCTGTAGGGATCGTTTAGGGGTCAAGGGATTGGAAATCAGAAATCCTTGTCCGCAGTGAAAGGGACGTCTGTTTTTTTTTTTTTTTTGTCCTTCTGATTATGTCTAATCCGTAAATTTGAAATCAATTACTTGCTAATAATCTGTCCGTGTGTTTAAATTGTTTTTTAAATGCAGACACCAAAAACAAATATTTTGCACCATTTACATACTGATGAAAATAGGATTTAAAAAAAATAATAATTTTGAATAATAATCCTTTTTGTTTATTGCTTAATAACCTTTTAAAAACGAGGCAGGCATCTCCCGCATTTCCAATTTAAATTGCTATTTGAAAAAACACATTCAATTGAAAAGTACGTTGAATATATCATGTTGCTGAAGGTTGTGAGTTCGAATCCCAACACTGGTGATCTAGGACTGCTCAGATACCTCAACAATGCTCATAACACTTGACAGTGATGAGAATGAGATATATGTAAGTTGTTCTGGATAAGGGCATGTGCATCAAAAGGCCATGGGTTCCAATCCCAGCACCACTAGGCTGCCACTGCTGGGCCCCTGAGCAAGGCCCCTAACTCTCAATTGCTCACTATAACTGAGATATTTGGCTCCGGAAAAGGGCGCTTGCCAAAATGTTATAAATGAAATGTAGAAATCAACTCCATCAGTAAAACTTAATGAAACAACTTTTTTGGTCGTGTTTTCATTGTTCTCTTTATTATTTATCTTTAATGGCTTTGTTTCAATTTTGCAACACAAAGCTGTATCTCAAATGTTAATGGCCACAATATAAATCCATCAAATTGCTCTGACTTATTGTTTTCCAAATGAATTACGTCGATGACCAGAAACGAATGACAGCTACGAAGCAGGTTTTAGTCTTCAAAATCGCATAAAACCGCAATAAAATGATATATCCATTTTTTTAGTACATTATATATATATATATATATATATATATATATATATATATATATATATATATATATATATATATATATATATTTATATATAGATATAGATATATATAGATATATATGATATCTCTATCAGTTAGACTAAGTAAAAGATTTTTCTTTTTTTTTCTTTTCGGTGTCATGCATTTTTTTTTATCTCTCTCTCTATCTGGCCTACTCTCATTCATTTGTTGCGTTTTCATAAAAATAGGGTGCATCAAACTCTATTGGGCAAACAAAATGAAGGATGGATGGATAGCTGATTGGGTGAGTGGACGGTTGGACTGATGGGTGACTGGATGTACTAAGCTCAAGGTTCTCAAGGTTTCGCGATCCGGCACTCTTCATACGTATTGTAAAGCTCAGTAGCTCCTAGTTTTATAACCATGAAGTCTGTATAAGACTGTAGAAAGAACATTACTTATAATCTTATACTCCAGTGCTCATGTTAGTTCTCACTCTCCAGTGTTCTGTATTGTTGAAAAATTTATGATCAAACTCTTGATATCACCCAAATGAGGATGGGTTCCCCTTTTGAGTCTGGTTCCTCTCAAGGTTTCTTCCTCATAACATCTAAGGGAGTTTTTATTTCTTGCCACAGTCGCCACGGCTGCTCATCAGGGATAAATACACATCATTCACCTTGACTGTTGATTTCTGTAAAGCTGCTTTGAGACAATGTCTGTTGTGAAAAGCGCAATAGAAATAAACTTGACTTGACTAAGCAGGATGGGTAGAATGGCTGGATGGAGAAAGAGATGGAGAAGTAGATGGATGGATAAACGGGTAAGTAGCTGGATGAGTGGTTGCATACATGAAGAATTTGATGAATGACTAATAGATAAGAGAGGATTGGATAAATAGATGGCTGGATGGCTGGATGGCTGGATGGATGAATGGATACATGGATGGATGGATGGATTGATGGGATGACTGATAAAAGGCTTGATGGGTAATCAAATGGACTTCTTGTTTCATTAAGAAAAATGGCAGCTACGAAGCCGATTCAAAGGGACTTCAATGCTCAGAGAGGCAACTGGCATTAAATAATAGATCATTTTTCTTCCAATGAGGTTGGTTTGGTTGGGGGTGGGGGACTGAAATGCCAGGTTGAGTCCAAGAAACCAAAAAAAGCTTAAGGCGCCACACACAAACTCACACGCACAGTCCACATTTAATATTTTCGCCGAGATCTATCGTCTGCTTTCTGAAATGTGAAATAAGTCTATCCATCCCACTGAGCGCAAATCCAATAGCGATTTCATGCTTTAGCTTAGCGCCACTCTGAACTTTTTGTTAGTGTTTAGTGGCTAGAGTTAGCCCACAGTTAGCCCACTTTCTTCCCTACAGGCAACCAGCTTTCTTTGCTTTTTTTTCCCCCCTATCCTTTAATCCTAATTCTTTTTTTATGCAATTCAATAAAACTTTTCGGACGTTGCTATGCTTATTATTTGCTATGCTTATTATTCACGATAACTTTGTGTGCGACGGGAGCAGCTTCTAGCGCGAGCTTCCCGGTTTATTAAACTCATTTCAGACCGCTCTCGCCTACAATAAACACTTATTTATGCGGCGAGACGTGCTTAAACCGGAGGGTCTTTTTTAATTAAAGCGCCAGGCAGGGCTGAGGAATCACGCTGCTTGGCTGAAGGGGGTAAAAGGTGAGCCAAGAGTTTCCAAGGTCAACACTTGCTACAAAAAAGTTAAGCCAAGTGGTTTCCCAATGGAGCTACTATAGGAAGGTTCTATAATTGCTTGTACTTCCACTTAGGTCTGTTAATTGGCCTAGATTTTCTTTTATTTTAGGTTTTGTCACACAGGCATGCAAACACACACACACACACACACACACACACACACACACAGAGGTACTGAAAGAGGATCGGGCCGTCAGCTACAGATGGTAGGTGGTAATGCTGTTTTTAATTGGCCTTTAAGAGTAATGGGTACTGTTAAACGGTGCCTATTTCTGTAAAACATTCACTGCAGAGCGCATCTGGTTGCCATGTCATCTGTCTTACTGAACGAGCTATCGACCCCGGAACAGGAAAATGCAGCCGTTCGATAATGAAATGCACACTGATAGACTCCATATGCCATCCTATTAACTCTATATATTCTAGAGTCCCCTTTGCTGCAGAAAGAGAAAAGTACACCATGTTATACTGCACGTAAATGGTATATTACTTTAATCAGTCAGGAGCACAAAACAATATGTTGTTAACTATATTTTTTAATATACCATCCATAATGTGGACGGGAATCCTGCAAAGAAACAAACATACGATAGGATGAGTATTCTTTTTTCAGGATATATAACAAAATAGATGCATTCAAATACCCAACCTGAGTAGGATTTCTGTGCTGGAATTTTGGCCTTCTGTTGTTCAAAAACTCAAATAATGAAGACCCACATACCCGTAGCTTATGCTGGTATACGACATTGACGTAGTATGATG